>NC_039358.1:129895563-129898344 GCF_003573695.1 Papaver somniferum | reverse complement strand
TTTTTTTTTTTTTTTTTTTTGTGTGTGTGTGTGTGTGTGTGTGTTTATGTTTTGGTTGCTGTACATGCATAAGGGGCCTGGTATTTTTATTGATGCTTTCTATTAGTTCTCGTTTTGATACTGTGTAGTGAAAGCTAAAGATGGAAGAATTTGTTTGCAGGATACAGAAAAAGGCGAACAACATCCTAAGGTATGCAAAACAGGGATTGATTTAAATGATTGGGGAAGTACATGTTGTTTAATTATTAACTGTCAAATTGATTCTGCAAATTTTTGTTTTAGCCATTTAATTGAAGACGTCATACTTGTTTATACTCCTTCCATTGTTGTATCTTGCACGATATATAGTGTTATGTTCTTCTGGTTCCTTTTCAGTTTGCTTTTGATTGGCTGTAACCTTTATATGGTGAATCTAAACAAGGAACAGTCTGTTTGCAGGATGAAACTAATAAACTATCTAAGCTAATGCAAAATGCAGATCCATGCACATATCTGATTCGCATATCCAAAATTCACATGTAATTTCATGAACTCATCCTGGCAATTAGGAACTTCTTGTTCATCATTAATTTAACCTTTCCTGGACGACTGGACTGGATTTTATTAAGAATGTTATAAAAATACGAATACAAGACTGCAACACTTGTGGTTGTATTCTTTTTGTTTTGAAACCGCTGAATCATATAGATATTGGAAGGATGTGGCAGGATATGGGTAAAACGTACTTCCTTTCTAGCTGTCCTCAATATCAGAGACTTGTAGCTTCAAATTAGTTTTGCAAACTTCCCTTTGTGATTTATATTAGCACGACTTATTTTCTTCTTTTTTGTGTGTGTGTTTTTTGGTTGCGGTCCATGCACAAGGCCTGGTAATTTATTGATGCTTTTTATTAGCTCTCTTTTTGATACTGTTTATTGAAAGCTAAAGATGGAAGAATTTGTTTGCAGGATACAGAAAAGGGCCAACCACATCCCAAGGTATGCAAAACGGAGATCCATTTTAATGATTGGGGAAGTAGAGCTGTTGATTAATAGTTAACTTTCAAATTGATTCTGCAAATATTTATTTCGCCTATTAATTGAAGATGTCATACTTGTGTATACTCCTTTCATTGTTGTAGATATGATGTTATGTTCTTTTGGTTCCTTTTCAGTTTGCTCTATAAAGAATGAAGCTAAACATGAAAAATCTGTTTGCAGGATAAAACTAATAAACTATCTAAGCTATGCAAAACGCAGATCCATGCACATGTGTGATTATGAAATCTCTTAGCTGATTCACATATCCAAAATTCACATGTAATTTCAGTAGCTCGTCCTGGCATTTAGGAATTTTCTTGTTCATCATTAATTTAATCCTTCCTAGCCTGGATTTTACTAAGAATCTTATGAAATACGAATACAAGACTGCAACACTTGTGGTTGTATTCTTTTTGTTTGGAAACCGCTGAATCGTACTAAACTTGGAAGGCTGTGGCAATCCATTCAGGATGGTACTTGATACTTCCGCTGTATACGTCATGTATATTCATTCACACAGTCAATGAAGGTAGTTTCTTTAGCAGTTTATCGATTGATTAGATTACCAGTTCATGATGCCTACCATACCAGACTAGTGAAGTCTGGGAGGAATGGCTAACCACTAATGTTAGATTAACTTGACCATTGATATCTGGATACTCGGGATCTTATACTCTCATTGTAATGTTAGTTTTTTATTCTAGAATTATGAAACCTATTCGAGAAATTGTTGCATCATAGTAATGGATCTTATAGTTATAGCTATGACAGTTGTTGTGTTAATATTGGTTCCCGTCATGTAATTCTGAGAAAGTGAATGTGCGATATTTGGATATGGTAGGTTAATTTTCGCCCTGACAGTATAATCTTCATTTTACCTTGGGCTCTTGATCACTTTTATTCGTTCCGGCCAATGGTGACTCGATCAAAACTATAATCAGATCTCACTACGAGACATGTATTATGGAAAATTCGCTCTGGTATTGAACTTATTTTTACTTGTGGCCTTGTAGGCAAACAATTGGATAAAAGCTTGAGGTTACTAATTTTATTTTGTATTCTTTTCTTGAAACCTTGAATCCAGACTGTCATCAGATTCGCAACTCGTCAAAAGCGTGCAGCTCGTAGAGATGCTAAGAGAGCTTTGAAAAATCTTATTTTCACGAGGGGGTCTCCAAATCAACCATTTGAGGTAGATCTTTCCTTAATCTCTTTAGTATGCTTTATTCGCGAGTATTCAAGCACCAGATTAGTCTGTTACAGTTGATAGTCTTGGGTAGAAGTGTTGACTGTAAGCAGCAGTATCTGTTTCAGTAAACCTATCATTTTCATTAAATCTGGTTTTTACTTTCGTAGGATGACCGTCCAATAAAGAGCAGCTGTAAAGTGAGCAACGAAAACTTAAAACAGGACAGCGATTCTGATTGTTCGAGTAAGAAGCCTGGATCAAAGAAGACTCGTCGGTCACGAAATGCCGGAAAAAAACATTCCTTTGGAAACAATCGTGAGATCCCTTACACCATACCTTTAAACTTCGCATGATTGAGTAATGTTCCCAATATTATATATTTGTGATGGTGGTTTCTGAGATGGGATGATACCTAATATACTGTTTTAAAACCAAGCAAACGTTTTATATTTTATTATGTGGTACTCTATTAAGCTGCCTTTGAAATAGCAAATAAAAAGTAACACCTAACTAGATCGATCCATAGTTCTTCATCAATACAGCATTGCATCTGAAATTGTATATCATCTTCTT
>NC_039358.1:129799928-129895441 GCF_003573695.1 Papaver somniferum | reverse complement strand
TTTTTTTTTTTTTTTTTTTTTTTGCATAATTAGGATCGTAGAAGAAATTTCGCCAAGATATCTCAGGTTCTAATTTGTACCAAATTGAGTAAAGCCAAAAATTAGGGTCAGTCCTTGTGAAATCTGGCTCCAAGAGATTTTTGGAGAAGAGTAATGAGTGTAGTGCTGACCTCTTTCAGCAAGCATCTGTTACGAAATCAATCAATTTGGCATCAACCTATTCTAAATTGAGTTTTTATCTGCGGTGGGAACCTTATGAACCGCATTGCTTTTGTTAACTTCGGGTGCAATAACAATCTGATCGTTGTTAAAACTTTATCTTTTCTTATGCTATGTTCAGGTAAGTCAAGAAGAGAGAGCTTTGATGACTTCGATTTAAATCCAGAGCGAATCTTTCGGGCAGCATCTGAAGGCAAACATTTTACTTGGTCCTTCTGGTCATGGGAAGACTTGCATTCTCGAAATCCCAATACTGGGTTCGAGTGGAGAGACTATAACCCAAACTGGAGAAATGATAGGAGAAAAACGTGGAATGCTTCTAGTGAATCTGAAGATGAGAATGAGCCCTGTGGTGTAGGCTCACGTTCTGATAGAACAATTCTTGGATTGCCATTGACGGGCCCCTTAAAAATGGAGGATGTCAAAAGCGCGTAAGTATACAAACTCCTTGTGCTCTAAACTTGTCCTCGGTCTTGAAAAGCCCTTAAAACCAGGATTAGTCCTCGCCATGGATGTAATAAAAATGAGAAAATTTCTAAGGCTCCTAACTTTTTGGAAATGTAAGTAGTTGATCTCGAACGTAGGTTTGAGTTGGGTTAAGAAAATGAGGTTTGGTGAAGTTGATCTTCACATGAGAAGATTGTTACCCGCCAATAATCAATCTTCCGAGAGCTTCTTTCAGGGGTCCCCTTTACTAGGGTACATGCAGGAGCTTTTTAAGAAAGGTTTAGGTACCCTATAATGTCATGTTATAAGCATATTCTGCTTAAGCTTATTATGGCCAGAAATTGCGAAGATTACAGGACCCACATGGAGATTATCCATGGGCTGTCTATAATGTTTGTTAATACTAAACCAGTATCTGGTCGGTTCAGTAGCCCTAGTAGATTTGGGTGATTGTTTATGAGGATGAACAAATGCAATGAGGAGAAAATCATCCCCTGAACTGTATCTACATATGCCTGATAAGAATATTGGCAGCCTTCTTGCATAAAAAGCTTAGAGAATCCATCTAACGTGAACTGTGCTTCAATGATAATGCAGTGTCTTCCACTTCTTTTATCATCTTTAACTATAATTTCAAGTTTCCTAATATCATGCAGTTTCCGCATATCCGCATTAAAATGGCATCCTGACAAGCACCAAGGGCCTTCACAGGTTATTTTTAGATCTCATCTTTTACCAGCTTTATCTTCCATTTTTCTTTTTGTTTGAAGTGATCAGTCATGAATGCGTTTGTTTTTACCTTGGTCATCTGGTTGGAATTTTGCTTCAGTTCCATTCAAGCAGCAGTACTACATTATAATGGGCATTCCAATAATGTTACAACAGATTTGCTACTTGTTCTAGAATTTACCAGTCAATTTAATTGTAATTTAGTATCAAATATAAACATGGCTGGTCATTCGTTGGTGTAAAAGAATTTAACCAAGAGGCAAATGAGATATGTTTTGCTTGTTTGCGTTTTTATTATCTTTTGCTGTTCGTATAAATTACTCATAATTTTTATTCGCATATCTTCCGAGTACACAGGCAGCGGCGGAAGAGAAATTCAAAGTCTGTAATGATGCCTATAAATCTCTGTGCAATGCTCTTTCTTCAACATAAGCTGATGGTATCTGGAGTTCTTTGTAGGTTTGTCTCCAAATGAGTTGATGGTATCTCATTCAATGCACTTTTTTTTCAATAATTTTAATCAAGTTATCCAAGTTATTTTGGTAAAGCCCTTCTAGACTGTCCAGCCTGACACCACGGGTAAACTAACAATGGTTCTGTTGGTAATAGCGTTTGTAATGTGGGAAGCTACCACTGAAAGCATAGGATTAGGTAGATTATTTCCCATTTTAAAAGGGAATTGTAAAGGAATTCTTTTGAAGAAATGTTTTTTTTGTATGAAATGGGAAAACCTTTATTTGGCTTTGAACCTCTTGTTGTAAACTTTTTGCTTGCTAATAAAGGTTAGTCACTGCATCAACTTTATATGAATATTATTAGTTACTGCATCACAATTAGTATGTTACTTATGTACTGCTAAAAACTTTGCAACGCTCTCTCTCTAATCAGGATAAAATTGGTAGAGTTCCCTTCTGACGTAAACCGTCAAAAAGGTTGCCACTTATGTGGCAAGGAATTGAATGTCTACTCATAAAAATGACTGTGCACGACAAGTAGAACACTTGCTGGGCTGGTAAGTATCATTGATTTTGACCTTTCACCCTCAAACCACCTCACAAAGAAATCAGTAGTGTTAAATTAGCATCCAGGTTTGAAACCATCTAGAAGACTCGAGATGGTGAATTGGTCTATACATGTGATGCCTCACAAAATGAGTCCTTGAGGACCTTGACTTATCCCATTTGATCTAAACAGCAATGAATGCAGAGAACTACCCAGATTTTCATCACAAGAACTTAAATGAAGTAGAAAGTCCTATTGAAAGATACCACTGATAGGGCAAGGTGAGCTTGTTAATTGATAGTACTTCAGACTTCTATTGTAGGAAAAGTTTGATATGTTTGCTTTACCAAATGTTTAGACTTCACAATCAAAGCTGACTGAATTGAACATACAAGTTCTTAGAATAATTGACTGTTCAATGTCAAAATTCCCCTAATTTCGTCAAATTCATAACTAAAACCATTGAAAAACACAAGAAACAATAGAGATTGTTGATAACCATAACTTCATCAAGAAAAATTGGAATTAAAACATACAACATCAACAACTGATTAATCCATATCCACAAACACAAAAAAGACCCAAAATGTTTATCTCAATCTAGAAACAAAGTAGTACAACAGACGAAGAAACCATGAAAGCATAAGTAAGAATCAAGAATCCAAAATGCAAAGCCCAACTTCTTTTGAACTTACCAAAGTAAGTCTCGGGTGGTTCCTGATAATGTATTTCAAAATCATCAGCAATCTCATCTTCACCACCAAGTCCATCATTACTACTACATATCATCTTGATCTGTCTCAATCTCTCAGTAGCAAGACCTAGAGTGAGTTTATGACATCTCCTTTGGTATTTTAAACCATTAATACATCTTAGGGTTTGGGCAACTGATACATAGAAGATCAAATGAGCTAAAGAGAGTAGAACTATCGGTACCCAACAATGACGACACTGCAAACGAGTGGATTGAACTTGAGCTGAAAAAACTAGACCTAGAAACAAGAAAAAGAGCTGGAAAAGTTTCCAAAGTTCTTTCTTTTGAAGATCAATGGCTCTTTTTTTCTCAAGGGTTTTTTCAAAGTGGAGTTGAATGATTGTGTTCAGGGCTTGTATAGCTGTTTCTTTTGGGACTGTTGAGTGGTGTTCATAGTCTCCCATACCTCTTTTCTCTCACTCTCTCTCCCTCTAGCTCAGTCACTCACTGAGTCTTCTGGGTTCTATCTTTAGATTTGAATATTGGAACTGTTTGATCTGTACTTTTTGGGGTTTTCATCATTATTATTGTTTACTGACCACTTTGGATGCTGGAATACCTGTGAGTTTGGAGTTTGGACACAGTAGCTATTTAATACGATGAATCTAACACAACTTTCTTATTTGTTTACACTCCATTTAATCGTGGCACTGCTTTTGCAACTGGTGATTTTTTTAGGTGGATTTTGCAATTCCTCCCGAATAAAGATTCGGGAATGCTTTTTTTTATTCCGGAAAGGATGCGAACCTCAGTACATATATTAAAATAGCCGATTCAAGAAAATGGAAACCTTACAGAATTTTTTCAAGGTCATAAAACAATCATACAAAATATAGTATCTCGATCAATTCTTGCCTATCAAATCCATTCGTTAAGATTTAAAAAGAGTTCTAGAAGATCTTTCCACTCGCAAAGGAGAGGACCAAACATTTGGGGTTAAACTTATTTTCAAAAGAAAGCCAGTATGTGTCAGAGCACAAGGCAATGATTGGATCAAATCCAACCTAATGTTCATCAGAACATGTAGATAACATGAATCAGAGTTTTTTAGTTTTAGATTGTCTAATGCAATCAAGGTAACAGTGACCCATTTAATAGTAACGGTTTCCAAACAGTAGACAATGAGTCTCAAACAGTAGCCAAGGTGTCTCAAGTAACAGTAGTAATCTGAATCGGTCTTTAGGTGTCTGTAACAAAACGAATCGGCGGCCTGACACGGCGTTGGAGAAGTGGTAGCAGTTATAATAACATATGAACTTGAAGATGATCTTGAACGAGTTGCAACTGTCTTTGTTTTCATTTCAAAGCCTAAAACAAGCAAATCTATAACTAAAACTACAATAGGACTCAACCTAATGAAACTAGCACTAAAACAGAAACAACTAAGGATTACAAGGAATAAGAAATGCAACATAAGAACATGCACTACAAACTTAGAACTGATTTTAAATGTTTTCTGAAAACCATATCCATCAAAAGTAGGTTTACCAGAATCATTGTTTGGCCAGTGCAAAAGTTACAAAACAACATATTTTATGGTTGAAAATGAAAAATCTTGAGTTTCTTCCACGTCTTCAACTTGCTGGAGAACGTTGCCGTGAAGATTTTGGCAGTTGTACCCCTTCTTTGGTTAAACAAAATTAACCCTATACTCTAACCAACTAGATGAAAGTACAGGCAATACATGCTTAAAAGAAAGTACAGACAAAAACACAAAGTAAAACATTAAATCTAATACAAACAGTGATAATATAAGCAAGAACTAAACCGGAGAATAAAGTCGATTTACTTTTAGTTGCCGTAGAATGAAGTTAGTGCTTTCACATTGACGAAGATCAAATCTGAAAAGTTTGTATGTCTAAATCTCTTGTATTCATCAAGACAAGATAACATACCATACCGAATCAGCCGATCTCTACCAACAAAACCTTGAAAAAGCAAACGGAAAACTCACCGGAAAACCAAAACAAGACAATATCCAACTGAAAATCATAGAGAAGATATGACAGGGGAGCTTAAGTTTTGGGCGATGATTAGTCTTTTCAGATCCGCTCCCATGGAGCCAATCTGAGCAGAGCGGCGTTCACTGAGAGAGGGTTTTCGTCGGAGCTATTTTGGAGAGAGTTTTATCTATTTTGAAGAGAGGTATAGGATCCCTCAGATTCAGAAATAGGTGTTGATGGTGGATTTTCAACAAAGGGCAAAACCGTAAAATCATGAGGCATGTTTTTGACACGCCTTTCAGGCATGCAACGATTCATATTTTACGAAGCCTTGATGAATATGTTTTCAAAAAACCCCACCATCTGAGCAATTCGATCCCCTGGAATTTCATTATGACCTCTATGCAGAATAACATAATTGAGCGGTTCTCCGTAGATTAAGAGCTTAACGCCTTCAGGACGTCAGTGACACTCACTGTTCCCTGACTGCATGAGAGAGACCCACCTCCACATAGAAGAATAGTTGGGCGGCGGACGCCTTCAGGACGTCGGTGACACTCACCGTTCCCTGACTATGTGGAGAGACTGTGTATAAATTCAGGCGGTTCTCCATAGATTGAGAGCAATAAGGCCTTCAGGTTATAAACAACACCGTGACTCCCTGACTATGCACCATTCAGAATGGATGTGACGCTTTAACTGGCTAATATCTTTTCTGCAATAGATTAATTCTACCGTGACATTCACCACTGAATTCCCAGAATGGTCTATTACTGCTACCATTCCATGGTCGAATCCACGGCCTGATCCCATGGAATGCCAATAAAAATTGCTCCTATTCCATGGTCGAATCCACGGCCTGATCCCATGGAATGGCAATAACAATTGCTCATGTTCCATGGTCGAATCCACGACCTGATCCCATGGAATGACAATAAACAATTGCTCTTATTCCATGGTCGAATCCACGGCCTGATCCCATTGAACGGCAATAACAATTGCTTCAATTCTATGATCGATTCCAAGGCTTGATCTCATAGAATATCAATAAAACAATTGTATTATCTCATTACTCCGATTTCATGATCGAATCCACTGATCTCATGAAATGGTAATAGATAATTTTAATTACTCCGATTCTATGGTCGAATCCACGATCCTATAGGATGGTAATGCTTGTTCTATTATTCTGAATTCGTAGTCGAATCCACAGCTATCCTATGAATTAACAATGAACAACTATTTATTTTTTATTACTCAGTTTCATGAACTATTCTCCACTGAATTTCATAAATTAGTAATAATTACTCAACAACCGGGCATCTGAACCATCACTGAGTAAGCCCCACAAAAATGGTGCAAGTGTACTCGACAATGATGCACGACTGAGCACCCGGATGCATGAACGAGCATCCAAAAATACGAAACAATGAGGAATCCTTCGCAGAACAGGAGGAAACAATAAATAATAATAAAATAATAAGAGACGCTCAGGGTGGGTCCACCGGCCGGCCGGCCGTGCCCTAGCCATGGTCGGTCCATGCCTCTCCCATTATTTTTCTTATTTTTTGTTATTTCATGAACTCATGAAAACTCCTTGGCTTTACCAACTTTCCTTGTTTTTGCAAAACTCATGAATCCTCCATAACTTCATGGATTCATGAAATAATATTATGAAATAAGGAAAGGTGTGCGGGACCGGGCAACCCAGCCGGCCGGCCATGCCCATGGTCGGTCCCACACCTCACAATCCTTAGCTTTTTGTAATTATTATTCCCTAATCTCACGAAACTCCTCCGTTTCAACAAAAACTCGTGGATTCTCCATAACTTCAAGGATTCTCCATAACTTCAAGGATTCATGAAAAAATAATATTATAAAATAGGAAAAGGTGTGTGGGACCGGGCAACCTAGTCGACCGGCCATGCCCTAGCCGTGGTCGGTCCCACACCTTGCAATCCCTAATCTTTCATAATTATTATTTTCCTCAATTCATGAAACTCCTGGGGTTTGAGCAAAATTCATGGTTTCTTCATATTTTCTCAAATATTGCTCAAATCACGAAAAACCAAAAGCCAACATGGTCACACGACTAGCTAGCCTCTCACGACAATTTTAAATATTAAAATGCTTTTATTTTAATATTTTCAAAATATTGATGAATTGAGCATACATGCTCATTCCAACAAAAATCGAGAATTCTCAGTCCAGATGAAACTCTTCTGAAAATTCACGATGTTGCTCGAACGCGCATCAGAAAATAATGAAACTCTCAGTATGGAGGCATGAACACCACGGAAACACGTGCATACCTTCATGACCGACCAGAGTCATTCCTAGGTCTTGCACAAGGCCGCTCCCACATGTTTTCATAATTCTGACCTAATTTGCTCAATTGCTCATACTGGGCCCGAACTCTCTCCAACCAACTGGGGAATTCTCCAAATGACCAACAATTAGTCCCATGATCACCAAGAGTCGGTCTCATGCTCTCTCTTAGTCGGTCCCTCATACCTAGGTTTTATCATCTAATGCTGAACCCAGCAATATTTCAGTAAATGATGAAACCGACATTTAATCATCATTCTTTCACCAACTCTCAAACTGAGAACCCTGGTGCGTGCTCACTCGAGCACTGGGCACCACATGGACGCCCATCATCCCATGTGGTTGTCCCTCTATCACTCATGACCAATTTTCAGCAATTCACCAATTGTTGAAGGATTGATCAAAAATTAGGGTTTCGAACAAACGCTCCACGAATCACCATTCTGAGC
This sequence comes from Papaver somniferum, assembly GCF_003573695.1. Classification (NCBI taxonomy): domain Eukaryota; kingdom Viridiplantae; phylum Streptophyta; class Magnoliopsida; order Ranunculales; family Papaveraceae; genus Papaver; species Papaver somniferum. The sequence continues at coordinate 129,887,570 of NC_039358.1, read as the reverse complement.
AAGTTCAAACACAAAATTATGTTGATTCAGCAATCAACATCCAAATTAACAATATTCGGTAATCTACCAATATTTTAATTAATATTTTATTGGGTCACGTCACCAGTAAATAATTCGTCGAATTGAGCAATACTTGCTCAGTTGCTCGAATATTGATCCAACCATCAATATTCAGTAATTCATCAGTAGTTTGTCGAATTGAGCAACACTTGCTCAATTGCACGTCAAATTACCAATATTCAGTATTTTGTTGAATTGAGCAACACTTGCTCAGTTGCACGCCAAAATTATCAAATTCGTCGAATTGAGCAATACTTGCTCAGTTGCTCGTCAAATTCTCAATATTCAACAATTTGCCATATTGGGCAATACTTTCTCAATCGCTCAAATAATCAGTAATTCATCACTGCATTTGACATCACTTCAGAGAACTACATGTTCGATCCATGAATTGCTGAGCATTCATCACTCATGCTCGATTCAACAAAATCTAGACTCATTTTCTAATCAGTCAACAACTGACTAACTAATACACATCTGTCACTCAGACTCCACGATTCTTGAGACATCAATCACGTCAAATTGGGGGATAACAACTAGGGTTTTGGTCTGGCGGCCTACAGCACGTGGATTCATCCACAACGAGAAATGTGAGTAAGTCGTGTCAACGGTTGAAGGAGTTAGCAAAGTAGTGGGTAAATGATCAACCAAGTCTCCGCACAATCTGGAACTGGTTTCACCACGATCTCTCATCTTCCCACTGTTTCACTCAAGAAACCGTCACACTTACAGGGATCAAGGTGTTCATAACTCTGACAATATAAATAAGTCTCTGAATCCATGATTGAAGACAACGAATGATCACTAGCTATCAGCAATTGTAGAATTTCTCGAGTAACTACTCTCAAGAATTCATCAATCTCTCAGAACTTATTTGAACTCATCAGTTCACCAAAAGTTGCAGAAACCTTCAACACATCCACAATCCTTGATCATCACTGATCCACACAATTCTTAGCTTCCCTCCTACAGATCCACCCATCTCCCTCTTTGCGATCGAATTGACTCTGGAACGGCCATTGTCTTGGTTTAGGCCGGAGTCCTACAGATTGATTTCCCGAATCTAAGCACCCCCTTTGCAGCGGTACATCTATGTGAGGATTAACATTTTGCCCGGCTGAGGAGTCTCGACAGCACGCTCGTCTCTTCACTTCTCAAAAAACCGGCGACTAATTTTTCCCCATCCACAATAGGCCTGTCAATATTTGTCCGATATCCGGAATCCGTTTCCTGTTTTTCGAGATCCTATAGGATTTTATCCGTTTTATTGGATATCGGATATAATATATTATCGGATATTTCTTCCTTAACATGTCGCAATCGGATTAGGCTATATCCGTTTGTTTAGATATCCGATATGTTAAGGGCGTACTTGTAATTTTCCCATACCCTTATTTTATTTGACTCCACTAGTAGAGGACTCGAGAATTCATTTCGTTTTTTCATTTTTTCTTCTCTTCTCAGTTCTCGCCGCCTCTCCAGTCCACTGAATCTCTGCAACGTTAGTCATCTTCGATTCTTCTGCTATTTTTTGTTTTAGCAGCAGGAGTTAGTCATCTTCGATTCTTCTACTACGTCAATTTCGTTTTAGCGTGAAAGATTGAGGGAACCCTAAATTACGCTGGTCGCTGGTACCAATCTTTCTCTTCCCTCTGTGTAGAAAGTTATCTAGTATTGCAGTTTTGTTCGTTTGTTGATAGAATTTGATGATATAGAGTGATGAATTTGTATGAGTTTCTATGAAATTAGAAGTTATTAGGGTTTGAAATCAGAAATTGCAAATTAGGGTTTTTGTTGTTGTTTCAAAATTTGGGTTTTCTTTTCAATCATAGGATAAACTTGTTGAGTTTACTGGTTATTATTGATTGAATTGAATCATTTTGATGATGATTGAAGTTGGGTTTTCTCTTTATTGGTTAAATTTTAATGAAAACCATAGGTTGTAAAACATGAATCATGTTGATTACTGGAGTTATAATTGATGTCAACTTGCACAGTATAGTAACCTGATACTCTAGGAGTATATATAAAATACAATTTATTTATTTTCATGATCTCCCATATCAAGGGAATATGTTGTAGTTGCTTGTGAATTGTGATATTGTCATATTCGTGGTCATGGTGTCTGATATTCATTGAATGAAATTAGTGAGTCTAAATCTTTTGGCAGAACAGAATTATGCGAATTAACTTGTTTTTTATACACGAGTCGAGTCTTGTCTACTAATACACTAGAATGAACTGGTATTTGTATCTCCTATATGAAGTGTGTACGAATGAATTGCCTGACATTACCGTTTGTGGAGTGGATAAATGAAGGAAAAACACTAGATTGTGGAAGGTGTAATTTTTTGGTTTCCCTATATTCATCTGGAATTGCTTTTGAGCTGGTATATTCATCTCGGGGTTCTTAGAATAGACTTAGTAGCTAAATGGTATGAATATGGAAGTAGAATGAAAAGTTGTCTAACTGTGTTCTCTATGCGTTCTTGGTATGTTCACTATGTATCTATGTTCATCATGTTTACCACTGGTTTTGTGCGACATTATGTTGGTTAGATTAGAAGATACCTAAGATTAGCCCCAACTGCAAGTAAACAATGTGATGTATTAGAATTCTTGTTGTTTGTTTAGCCTGTTACTGTATTGTGAATATGATGATATTAATTAGAATGTTACTCTATTGTGAATTTGATATTGGACCAGTTCATATGCTTACTCTGTGTTTAATTTTAATATAGGCGCTTGCAAAAATGTTTAAAAAACCAGCCAAGGGCAAGACAGATGCAACCTCAAAGTCAACACCTTTGCCTCAATCTCAATCAAATGTTGTCGTTTCTAAGGATGGTTCACAATCACAAAATGTTCAAGCTTCAGCAATTGGCTCAACACCGGGTTCTAGTGACACTAGAAGATTACCAGAACCACAAGAGAACCCAGCTGATGATAACATGCCAGGCTCTCATACAGATGATGAAGATGGAGAAGCTGGTGAGGATCCACTGATAACTGCTCTGAAGAAAAATCTTAGAGCAATAAGGTCACCAGTGTGGGATGAATTTGAAAGGGATTGTAAAGTAAGACACAATAAGAAAACACACGTGAGGGAAGCTGTTGTACTAGGTACATGCCATCATTGCAAGAAGGTAGTTGATGCTGATAGTATCAGTGGTACTACAAGGTTACAGAATCATCTAAAGATTTTCCATCAGAGACCACAGAACAAGGCTGGACAACAAAATATTTCTACTTCACTGAAAACAGCAGGTAACAAAGCTTTAAAATTAGCTAATTGGCAGTATGATCCTGCAGTTTCTAGGGAATACATGGTTAATATGATTGCTAAGCATGATTACCCTCTAAACATGGCTCAACATTTTTACTTTAGAATGTTTTGCCAGTCTTTGAACCCTGTTGTTAAGATCATGAGTAGAAACACAACCAGAAGTGATTTGATGAAGTTTTTTCATGAACAGAAACAAGAATTGCAAGTAGTATTGGAGAATTTGACCTCTAGACGTAGTCTTACAGCTGATATGTGGACTGCTAATGCATACTAAAGATGGGTATTGTTGTGTAACATGCCACTACATAGATGATGAATGGAATTTGGTTAAGAAAACATTAGATTATATTTTAGTGCCACCACCACTCACAGGAGAGTTCTCACAGAATGTATCAAAACTTGCATTCTTGCATGGAACATAGATAGAAAATTCCTTGCTTTAACTGCTGATAATGCTGCTGCTAATGGTGTTATGATGAGAAATTTGATTAAGTGGATAAATAATAAGGATTGTCTAGTTCTTGATGGGGAATTGTTTCACATCAGGTGTGCCAACCACATTCTTCATTTGGTTTTCCTAGATGGTATGAAAGTTGCTGCTAAGTTTGTGCAATCAATTAGAGATTGTGTTAAGTATGTTAAAGCTTCACAATCTAGGAAATAGAGGTTTGAAACGGCACTCTCACAATGTAGGTTGTCTGGAAAGGCAGTTAGTCTTGACGTGGACACTCGATGGAACTCAGTTTTTCTTATGCTTAAAAATGCAATTGAGTTGAAAAAAAGGTTTCAAAGATTAGCTATCCTTGATCCTGAATTCGATTGTATCCCAAGTGAAGACGAGTGGAAACAAGGGGTAGTTATTTGCAAGTGTTTAGAGGTGTTTAATGATGTTTCAACCAGATTTGCAGGGATGAAGTATCCAACTGCAAATCTGTACTACAATGGGGTCTATGAAGTTAACAAGTGCATCAAACAATGGGAAGACAGTGATTATGGGTATATCAGAGAAATGGGGTTGAAGATGAGGGAAAAGTTCGATGTGTATTGGCTTGAAAGTAATTTGGTTATGGGCATCGGAGTTGTGTTAGATCCTAGATACAAGGCAAGATGGGTAGAGTTTCGTTATAAGAAGTTGTATGGAACTGGCTATGCAGTGGAGTATAACAAATTCAAAAAAAAATTGACAACTCTTTTCTATGAGTATGATTCACAAAACTCAAATGCAGATGAACACTATTTTGGCGCCCGCAACTCTGTCTCTAGCTCAAGTATGATGGATTCAGACAATCTAGACGAAGTACGTGATCCTGAATATGTTGAGTTTATGATGGAGAACATTGAATTTGAGGTGCAGAAATCTGAGTTAGACCAGTATTTAGAAGAACCAATGTTTAGCAAAGGCTCACCAAAAGATGATTATTTGTTTGAAATCTTGAGTTGGTGGAAGCTAAATGCACCTAAGTACCCAACTCTTGTAAAGATGGCAAGAGATGTATTGTCTATCCTAGTCACCAGTGTGGCATCCGAATCAATGTTCAGTGCAGGTGGTAAGCATCATTAGATCCAGAGCTTGTTGAAGCATTGTTGTGCTTAAGCGATTGGTTGCCAGATTTCATTTGTGAAGGTAACTTTTATTTTTTTGCTTAAACTCAATGCATAGTTTCATCTGTTATTCTTCTTAGTTCCTATTATTACTACTTATGTAGTTGTGTATCTTATCTGAATGTTGACTTGTTACATTGCAGATATGGAAAATTTGGAAATCGAAGACGATTGAAGTCAAGAGAGTCAGAGGCTGGAGAGGAGAGTGACATATACTTATCATACTTCGTGTTTCGAAGTTTCTTACTTTCTATAGCATTTTCTTGTGTTTCTTTTCATGTATGTTTGTGAAAGAGACTTACTTAGAGACATAACTACTTAAGAGTAATGTTTTAAGACTGTTTTTGAAGAAAATTTGGATGGTATGTATGAGAAACATAACTTAAATTTCACCTCTGTATATGTTTTAAAAACTATAGATTTTTTTTGTCAGAATCGGATATTATTGGATAAATATCCGATATCCGATAGCTTGACCTATCGGAATCGATATCTGATTTTGATATCTTGTAGGATATTATCGGATATCGAATATCCGGTAGTGCTTAACCTGTCGGATATCGGATTTCCAAATATCCGACGGATATTCTGCCATTGACAGGCCTATTCAGAAATTCTATTTACCTCTCTATTCTCCACCTCCCTACTCTGCTCCCTCCAATATAAACCACACATATAGGATTTAATGCACATTCAGATTCAGGTGGGGTTCACCATTTTTTAGATGTGGGGTTTAGATTGGAGGGAGCAGGGTAGGGAGGTGGAGGTGAATAGCATCACCGATAAAGATTGGTAATTTACGTTTATTCCCCAAATAAATTTAAGTACTATCTGATATCGTCAAGTATTCCATCCAATCCTCGGTTAGCTGAGTCAGCACATGTGCACGCGTGACATAAATTGTACGCGTGTTTTATAATCTTCCCAGAATACCCTAAAATTAAAATATATTATATCCTGTACACTTGTAAGGTCCAAGATGAAGAATCTGGACGGCCAGATATCGGAAAAAATTGCGTCGTTGGTTAAATAACAATCAGTTTTTCTTCATCCTCCTCTATTCTCATCTATATATATATATATATAAAAAGAAGATCGATTGATTAAACACAATACCATTTGGTTTTCTATAAGTGCACTAGTGAAGAAGGTAATTAGGTGAACTGAAGAAGATAACTAAATTTATAAATGCTAATCAATGGGGGATTCATCATCAAGCTCTACCTGCAAGGTAAGTAATTCCACCATTAGGGGAGGAAATGCAAATTTGTATATTTACAGTAGGGAGGAAATGCAAATTTGTATATTTACGGTGAGGAGGTAACACTAACAAAATTTTACATTTCTAGTGTAGATGCAACTCTCACATTTGCAAATCATCTTTGCATTCAGTCATGAATTGCCCATATATGTATTCAAAATGCAGAAAATGTGATGGTATGCACATGGTTTGGAAAGCAAAAACTGATTCTAACAAAGGGAGGAGATTCCTATAGTGCCTAAATCAACCAATTTGTCATGAATTTGAATGGTTAGATGAAGCTGTGGAATCACCAACAAAATCAAAACAACAATCTCTAGATCTGTGTTTCAAGTGTGGTAGTGATTCTTATTGGGTATCAGATTGTCCAGAAACTTCACCCGCATCCAAGAAATATTCAACTAAATAAACACATGAGATTAAAATGATTATTGACTAGAAGTCATTGATTCTCTATTTGCAGAAATTTGTGACAGGTTCAAAGGTGTGACTGTAGAAAAAGCTGAAAAATAAGACTTCAATGTCTAATAAAATAGTATCTACTAATGAAATAAAAAGGAAGGCATTCATAAGTGATGTGTAACAAAAAAAAATGCCTGAACATATTTTAAAAGTTTTCTTTGAAACGACAAAAAACCTGATAATATTTCGAACTAATGCCTCCATCTTGGTGCTTGAAGACATGAGGTTATGGCATGCTTGGTTCCATCATTCCCTCTGGTTGAGATCCATACAAATGCTGATAATTTACAATTATTGCAGGCCTTATCTACCTTGTGTTGGTGCAGTCGTAGTTGTATCAAACAATATATACTCAAAGCCTTTACCCCCACCTCTTCCTTGTGGTGTTGCAGCTCTTCTTCCTCTACCATGTGGTGGTGGTGGTGGTGGTGGTGGTGGTGGTGGTGGTGGTGGTGCAACTCCTCTTCCTCTACCTTGTGGTGGTGATGGTATTGCAGCTCCCCTGCCTATACCTTGTGTTGGTGGTGCAGTTGTAGATGACAAAATATAACATCTACCAGCAACCGCCAACTGGAGTTTCCTGGAGCTCGGAGCTAAGAAGGAGCTCACATCGAGATCGATTAATAATTCCTCACGTAGATCATGATCTGAACATAAAGAATTAACAGAGGACGAGACACGATACACGATATAATAAAACGTGGAAGACGCGAATTAACTATGTATAACCCCTCGAAGGTTCATTTTGTAAACTAGGACGTATGACTCAGTCTAACTAAATGAATAAGAATTACATTCCTCTCTGATTCTCTCTCATACTAAATTGTGACATCATACCTAGAGATAATAGGAAAATCACCAATCAGATTCAAAGATAATCATCTACAGACGAAGATCAAGAATATATCGAGTTTGGAAATAAAACTAAACCAGTAATCTAATCATAAAATTGTATAGGTACGTATTTCGTAAGCTCGATCATTGAATACGAAAAATATGCATCTTCATTGGCACCAACTAGGGATGCATCATAATATCGATCCTAATCTTGAAAAATCTGTGAAAATTATAATTTTGATGCATAATCATCCCTTCTTGAGGAGAAAAACGAATTTTACAATGAAAATTGCATCCTCATATGATAATCTTGATCTAAAATCTTGCTTTAAAGCATAATTGACGCTTACATTCATTAAATATCTTGATCTGCATCTTTATAATATTCCTCAAATAGATCACAAAATCATGATTGCTTCATGTTTTAGCTTAATGTGCGTCTAATTCATTCATATCGACAATTATCTTGACATATCTAAATTCCAGGTCAATTTAAAATCCAAAATATAGCATGAACATCTTGATATATGTAGATCTTACAGATCTATAATATGAGCATGTGATTAGACAAGTTTAAAAGTGTTATTTGCTATTGTCAATCATCATCCTTGCCAATATAATCATTATTTATATTTTGCTATCTTGAATGCATAATTATTCCAAATGCTAATAATTTCATCGTATAAATTCGATGTTTAAATGCTATGTTGATCTTATCTTTGACGGATTGAATGATTTGAAGCATATTTAGAGTTAATTGATGAAACATTGGATCGATTATCCATCTTTAAAATTTTAAAGCATAACGCAGTTATGTTCTATAATTTTTTGCCGATTTATGTCGCTAGATCAGTATTTCTAGAAATTTCCAAATCTGGTAAGAATCTGGCTGCAAAAATGGAAATATTATCATTATTATGCTGAAAATATAGATTATCATATGGATCTAACATTTGCTTTCTATTTTCGAGCTACGCTCGTAAAAAATCTCTAGATAAGATGAATTACAAATTAAAAACATGTTAAATGCATAATCCAATATTGAGAAACTACTTTTTTCAAAGAGTTTTTCTATTATGGGAGAAAATGACGATTTGAGATCTGAAAGATCCAATAAAACTGCATGATCAGTCTATTCACATGTTGTTTGTCATCTTGTGTAGTACAAGAAAAACTACATCATAACCGACAAGAAGAGTCATGCCACCTCAACTTGGAGTAACATCGCCAAGTCGAGCAGTTACACCTACTACCCACAAGGTAATTACTCCAGTTATACATGGTACCCCTCCAGGTCGAGATAAGTATTTCAAGTGGCTTGCTTCATTTGTGGATGATTTCACATTTTATAGAAAAAGAATAAACGATTAATCGTTTTTTGAATCGTCGATAATCGACAATGTTTTGGTTTGAAAATGAAAAAAGAGGGAGAAGAAAAGAATAAGAATCGGTTGGGGGAGGAAAAATGAAATTGATTTAGTTTTAGGTTTTATTATTTGGAGTTGATCACGGTAGATTGGTAGTATTAATATTTATTAAAGGGTAGATTGGTAGTTTCATCCAAATTAGGTACCCTTGGCATCTTTCCCAAAACTTTGATAGGGCCCAAATAGATTTTATAGGCCCAAACCGGCCATGTTAAATTATTTTATTTTTTATTAGAAAAATTGAAATTAAAAATTTCCACACTTCCAACCTGAAGTGTTAACAGTTTTCTGACTATATCGTTTCCCGTCTTGAGATGATTAATCAAATCAGATAGTTGTTCATTATGCTATATGTCCACAATAATAAATTTATTACAAATGACTGAAATATTTGCAGAAAGGCAATTGTTCAACCTATTAACTATAATGAGAGACATAGCTTTAAAAATAACTAGTTTGTTGTTTGAACTTCCAAAGAAGGTGTTGTTTTTGAATCTTTCTGTTTTGGCCTTTGTGTACATTCCAACAAGTAGCAGCAAAACAGGTTCTGAGTCGCATTGGAATCCTATGTTGTGGCCATGTAGTTATGTTACCCATTAAAATGTTATGGCCATGTAGTTCTGTTGCCCACTAAAAAGTTGCTTATACTCCGTTTTGTTCGGACAATTCTCTGGAATTCCATTTCGTTGATTCTCTACTAGCCTCTTTGTGGTTCCTTGCATCATCAAAAGTTAAAATAAGATAAAAAAAATTCTAAAAGTTAATCTATCCATCTAACTAGACGATAACTGAAACACAATACTCAACTCTTCTTCATTCTGACCCCACAAAAGCCTGATGTGGACAATTTTGGTGAAAGTATTGCAAAATAGAGCTCTCTCAATTATTCTGATCCCCTCTCTACAATTCTCGGAAAAACTCATCAATTTTTGGATTTCAGTGATCTTTTCATACGAATTTCAATGGTTTAATCATTGACAATCATTAATCAATCATTTTATACTCTCTTCATGTAATCATTAAATAATTATATCATGTAATCATCTCCAAATTTGTCGTTTTCCGGATTTTTTATAAAAATTATTTTTCCATTTACAGTTTCAGAAGGTTTTCATAGAATTTCCTTACTTGATTGGCAACTAGATTCATTTCTGATTCTTTCTTGAATCAACATGTGAATCTATTTTAGTCAAGTACATAATAATTCTGTGCGTATAGAGTTTGTCTCTATCTTCTTCATTCATCAACCGTTTTTTTCTGCCAGTTTTAATCTTCAAAAGATATTCTGTAACTGCTAGCAACTGCTCATAACTTACAATTATATTGGTTACTTAGTTAACCTTTTTAATAGCCATCAAGGTCTCTTTCTTCTGCTATCCTCTAAACTTCATCATGTCAAACAACAATTTGCCCGACCGTTACTTGCTTCCAATCCTCCATCCTCTAATCTTCTCAATCAATTCGCAAACCTACTTTCACGTGAATCATCCAATGCTACAGTCAATATCAATACCAATTTCCCTGGAAAAAAGCTGAGACATCAAAATTGTCTAATTTTGAAAATCATCTCTCCAAAAGTTTTCTCTATCAATATGATCCGAGAAACTTTCCAAAAAATCTGGAAACAAATCAAATCTTTTATGTATCAGTATTCACTGATGACACATACCTCATCAAATTTGAATCCCAGGCGGATGCTTATTTGATTCTCGAAGGAATTCCATGGATAATAAAAGATGATCTCTTTGCTTTAGAAAGATGTATTCCCAGTAACTTCCGGAAGAATATAAATTTGAAACTGTCGAATTAGGGCAAATTCATGGTCTGCCTGTGGAAAATCTGTGTTCTTTGTATGTTTATGATTTGATATCTCAGATAGGGGCTACTCGACCAATTGCAACTAATGAACGCACTTCATGGGGAAAATTCGCTAGGACCAAAACTCATGTTGCTATTAATCATCCACCACCCAAAGCCATTCCTTTTCCACTACCACGTAAAGAAGATTATGCTCTGGAAATAAGGTATGAACGACTTCCAAGGTTTTGCTTATTTTGTGGCTTAATTGGTCACTAGATGAAGATGTGCCCCAAAGTGTGTTATTATAAAGATCATGTCTACAACAACTTCCCAAGTCATCTACATGAAGAAGCGATGGAATTAGTGAAGACTACTTATAAGCCAACAATATGCGCTTCTGGTAGATTTAATGAACAAGAAAAACCTGTTTTCAAGGATATCTTCGTAGTGGATGATCCTCAGAATATACAATCTGGAGTAAGAGATGGTCAAACAAGCAATAGATAAAATAAATCTACTTCTGTTTTTAATTACCGTGTCTCAAGAGGAAAAGAAAAGATGGATGATTACAGGAGTGTGCAGATCCGTCCCCAAGCGACTTCAATTCCTGGAAATAGTTCTTCTCAGACTGCCAGATCTAACTATGCTATGACCAGGGTTATGAGATCGGAAATTCATGTGGCAGACATAGAAGTTTCTGAAAGAAGTATTTGGAATTCTGAATTATGTCATCATCATGAATATGCAAATCGTATACTGGATGATAAAGGCAAACAAATATCTATCGCTTCCTATTTCCCTCTAAAGAAGGTCGTTGCAAAGCCTAAACCATCAGCCTCAGCAGCACAGGATCTGGAAACTTTGGCACAAACATCTGAGGATTGGCAAACAATTGGTCTCGGTCGAAGCTATGATAACATAGCACAAAAAAGAGCACAAGAGGAATCTTATATTATTCATAATTCTCCTAGGTCAAAATATGCAAAGAAATATGGTTCTAGTTCTTCTAATAGTATGGCGGCAAATCCTCAACTGTCGCGTGATAAATGCTAATGATGGCCTGGAATTGTTGGGGTTTGGGGAATACCCCAACAATAAGAGCTTTAAAAACATTCCTCAGAGGTACTGATCCATCAATCTTATTCCTGTCTGAAACTAAAATGTTTGAGCAAGTGACTTTACATCGTATATCTCAATTTGGTTTTCAAAATCATTGTATTGTTGCTTCTGTGGGAAGAAGTAGAGGGCTCTGGATACTTTGGAAAGATGATCTAAACATTGAAATAATTTCTCAGTCTTCTAATCTTATTCATGTAATTGTTCAAGGCGGTGATGGAAGGGATTCTTGGCATTTATTTTGCTTATATGGCTCTCCTGTTGCATCTCATAGATCCACTTTATGGCAAAACATGAATTCTTATGCTCAGAAGTTCGATGGTCCTAGATGTTTCATAGGTGATTTCAACGCTATTGTCTGTAATGATGAAAAGTTTGGTGGTCTTCTGGTGTTAAACTCTAATATCTCTTATTTTAATGATTTCATTCAAATGAATCACCTGATAGATTTGGGATATAAGGGCCCTGCCTATACGTGGACAAATGGAAGAGAAATTAAAGGCTTAATTAGACAGCGTCTTGATAGGGTTCTAGCAAATCCGGAATGGTGTAGTTGTTTCCATAATGCAGCAGTTCTTCATCTTCCCAGGATTGAGAGTGATCACGCTCCAATTCTATTAAATACATGCAGGAACATTGCAAGAGCGCCGCCAAATTACAAATTTGAAGCGCATTGGCTTTCGCATCCTGAATTTCTTTAAAAGGTAGATGAATGTTGGTCCCATGATGTCGATGCAGATATTCAATCCAAATTGAGACTTCTTGGTTCTTTTCTTACTGAATGGAGTCGCAGAAGAATTGGCTGCATCAAACATAAAATTTCAGTGTTGAAAACCAAATTATTAAGAATTCAATCTTTGCGTCCTTCTTCTGCTAATATTCAAAAAGAAAAATTAGTGATGGCTCACCTTAACGAATATTTGATCATGGAAGCTACTTACTGGGATCAAAGAATCAAACAACAATGGGCGAAGAGTGGAGATAGGAACACGAGACACTTTCATCTTTCAGTTCAACAGAGATGGAGGAAGAATACTATAAGTCATTTGTTGAAAAATGATCAAACATGGATGTCAGATGAAAGTGAAATTTCTTGTGAACTTATACAACACTTTAAGTCAATATTTCAAGAGCCATCTACAGCAGATCCACCTCATTTCAGTATTCAAGGTCAGGATGTATCTAATTTAGATAATGATGAATTGTATAGAATTCCGTCAATGGATGAAATTTGGTCAGTGGTATCAAAAATGAGATCTTTTACATCTCCAGGAGCAGATGGATACTCTCCAGTGTTCTATAAAAAGTGTTGGGGTACACTATGTAATGATGTTTTCAAGTTAATAAAAGAAATATTTCAATATGCTATTTTCCTGAGTTATTGAATCACACTAACATTACTCTGATCCCTAAGATTAAAAATCCAGCAACTCCTTCAGATTATCGTCCTATATCTCTTTGCAGTGTATTATACAAGATTGTAGCCAAAATTCTGTCGAATCGACTCAAGCCATATTTGGAAGAATTTATATCTTGGTCGCACAGTGCATTTGTACCTGGTCGTCAAATTTTATATAACATTGTTATTGTAAAAGAATTACTTCATTCCATGAACAATTCAAGGGCTGTTAATGGGCATTTTACACTCAAAGTGGATATGGCTAAGGCTTATGATCGTGTAAACTGGAGATTTCTTGGAGATATGTTACATGTTATGGAAGTATCTGGTAAAGCTCATTCCATAATCATGGTCAGTGTGATGACTAGTTCATTTTCGATCAATATCAATGGCTCTCCTCAAGGATTTTTCAAGAGTGAAAGGGGCATACGACAAGGGTGCCCTTTATCTGCTACCATATTCATTATTTGTTCTCAGGGTCTCTCTATTATGATGAATCAATTTGAGTCTCAAGGCTTGTACCAAGGATATAAAATCAACAGATGGGCGCCTACAATTACCCACTTGATGTTCGCTGATGACCTGTTCTTTATTGGTGAACATTCCAGAATCAATGTGCTTAATCTGAAGAAGTTGTTACATCAGTATGCTTCTATGTGGGGACAAATGACAAATTACAATAAATCTGCAATTTATTTCAGCAAATGAATCTCTGACATAATGAGACAAACAACCATTCAAGACTTGGGGGCTAGAGAAATGGTTTCTGATGATAAGTATCTCAGAATTTTTCCCTTAAAATCAGATTATAGGATTGCAAGCTTTGGTTATCTGGTGGACAAATTCAATTCCAGGTTGCCTGGATAGATATTTCATTATACAAATATGGCAGGAAGAACTGTTTTGTTAAAAACCAGTCTCTCCTCAATTCCTATATACTGCATTGGAATCTGTCTTCTTCCCAAAGGTGTTACAAAAGAGATTGATAAGATAATGAGGTGTTTCTAGTGGGGTCATAGTGCTGATGAGAGAAGGTTACATTTCTTCAATTGGTCGAAGGTCTTTTTAAGTAAAGAAGATGGAGGTCTGAAAGTTCGAAATATGGATCTAATGAATATAACTTCGGTTTGTAAACTTGCATGGAGATTTCTGGAAAATGAAGATGCTATGTGGGTGAAGCTCTTGACAGCAAAGTACATTCATGATGATTCTTTTTGGACAACATCTGAGCCAAATATTTGTTCTTCGATTTGGAGCAATTTATTGGAAGTAAGGCAGTATCTAATGAATAATGTAATTTGGAAGATCTCAAATTGGATGGACGTTAATATTTGGGATAACCCTTGGGTTCCTCAAATAATGGATCACATTATTCCTAAACCGGCAGATCTACAGATTCATGTTAACAAGGTTTCAAATTTAGTTCTACCTAATTCTGGAGAATGGAACTTGGAGTTGTTGGAGCATATTTTCTCTCATGAGGTTGTCGCAAACATTACTTCGATTTATCTAAGTCAGGGTGATAATTCAGAAGTGTACTCCATCTGGTAAGTTCTCTACAAAATCTTGTTACAAACAACTTATAAGTAATCATCCTACTTCATCTGAATTTAGTTCCTTTCCATGGAAGAAGCTGTGGTCGTTTTCCTTTATCATGCCAAAAATATTAATTTTCATTTGGAAGATCTTGAACAATGGTTTAGCAGTTAAAACAAATATCGCTAGATTTGTGCCTCATACTTATACAACATGTACGCTATGTGGCCAAGATGAAGAATCGTTACTTCACTTACTCTTTGCATGTGCAAGAGCAAAGATGGTATTTGATGCCGTTGTTTCAAGATATCAATGTTATGGAAATTGTAAGGAAATTGATAGAAGACAATTCAACTCAAGAATTTGTGAAAAGAATGTGTGTTCTGTGGAATATCTGGAAAACCAGGAAATGATATTGCTTTCTCTCAAAGAAAATTTTCTGTCATTCATATTTTGAAGAATGTTAATCAAGATGTCGAGTTGTGTATGGAAAACCTCAAAGATTATTATGCACATCAAGTTACTGCAGTGCAGCCATGGTCTCCTCCTGATCAGCCTTTTATTAAGATTAATGTAGATACTGCGTTTATTCCTAATAATGGAGCGGCAGGTGCTGTAGCTCAAGACAGCAATTGAATATTCCTTGGCTGTGCATCTATTACATTTGATTGCACATCATCTCTTCTGGCTGAAACGATCGCCTGCAAATTAGGTTTAAAACTTGGTTTGAGACATAACTTTATGAAAATCATTATAGAAGGAGATGCATCAAATGTGACTGCTGCTATTCTTGGCGAATCAAGAGATATTCCGTAATTAATTTGATCTGAGGTTCTGAAGATTAAAAATTCATCAGGTCGATTTGATGTTATCAAGTTTCAGCATGTTCGGAAGAGTGCAAATCATCTGGCACACGATTTCTGCCAACATGCTTTTCATGATAATGTAAATAATTGGTGGAATGCTAATTCTCCACCCTATGTATTTATGCAAACCTCAAATTTTGAGGTAGTTTAATAAAGTTGGGCTCTTTTTGAGCCCTTTTCCTCTTAAAAAAAAAATTCTGATCCCACAAAGCTAACAAAAAAAAGCATAACTTGACACCATGCTTACACCTCGTATGACTGATGGCGATGAAAAACCAGCTGCAGTTACCCAGTACTCCACTTTTGTGAAAAACCAGAGATCCAGAAAAGAGAGAGGGGATGTGAAGTACAAAAAGAGAGATGAGAATGGTGAAAAATCAGTTTTCTCGAATGAATAAATCATTGTTGATGAAGAAGGTAATTTTTCGTATTCCTTTTCATTCTATTTCTTTACTTAAAACATAAACCCCATCCATCACTTTCCTAATCATTGTCTCAATTCAATTTCAGATCTTTCTCATGCTGATGAAGATACCGATCCAAATAACGATGAGGGTATCCATCAACTTAGATAATGAAAGTAGTTCTCAACTTTGATTATTCAAATTGGGTTTTTGCTAATTTTTGAAATAATTTTCTGATGAAATATTGCTAATGCAATATAGGTAACCACAATAAGACTGTATTGGCTTTGGTTTCCTTCGCCTCAATACTTAGGTTGAATTACAAATTCCCGTACATTTTCCGCCGAATTCAATCCGATGTAAGTTTTCAAAGTTCAGTAGAATGTGTACAGCATTATGTGTTCGTGGAAATGCCTAAGAAAAATTAATACTCAAGTTTTCTACTGATTTTATAAAGAGAATATTACACTTACTTACAACTTCCGTTAGCAAACTGCTCCCCACTTCTATCTTCATCCAGTTTCACCTTTGAAAACTATTCCCAGTTTCCCACTTTCATTCTTCATCCACAGTTCGTGGATCAACAATCTCTCTGAAACTTTTCTTCCTCAATCCCATTTGGTGTAACTCTCTCCTCTCTATTGTTTTTCATTTTTATCGATTTCCTCCAAATTTATTAATTAGAGTTTTTAGTTTTCTGTCATTTCGAGCTTTTAAATTGATTTGTTGAATGAACTTTTTATTACAGATTCGAGGATGGACCAGCTGATTATGTTATGGTAAGTGGATAAATTGTTATTTTCTTGGGGTTTATGGTATAATTCTTGGTCATGTTTGATTGTAATTGTGATTATGATATTGGGAGGAACACTATTAGACACATTAGCAACTGATAAAGATTACTATTTTGAGGGGCAAAAGGAAGACTATCATAGAAGCCTATGGAAGCTGTTGAGGTTGCTGATAAGATGGAAGAGACTGAAGATACTATTTCGAGGAAAAAATCGATGGCTTACAACATTGAAGATATTTTACATTCAAAAAGATTCACATGGAGCAGAGACTGCTCTTCTTTCTTCCGTATGTTTGCGATTCTTCTTTCTCATTTTATCATGACATTAATACTTCAGTTAAATAGATGAATAAATGGTCTAGGGAGTGATATTTGTCGGTTGGTTTCGAGTCCTTATTAAAAGTGTTAATCATATGGTATTTTGGATGTAGTTATCCATTGCATTGGTAAATGTGGCCTGTGGATGTCTAATGTTTAATGATTTTTCTTAAGTCATATCTATAAGTAGTATTTTGGGTTTGAATCTTTATGGAGTTTTTGAATCGGATGTTGGTTGATTCAGTTTCAAGGCTGTTCAAGTGTGCCCACACTCGCGATAGAGCTCTTCTAATAAATGTTGGATGACTGCAGGCCTTGAAGTGGGTACATCAAATTCTCATATCTTGGTGGTAAGTTGTACAGTTGATTCTTATCCTAATTTATCTTAAATGTATTTATATTAGTAAACACCCTACCGTTTCGATATGCAATGTTTGTAGAGTCTGTTTTGAAAATGTATACCTGTGCTGCTCCTCAATTGCCTTCAAATTGGCAATCAATGATAGCATCAGAAATTACATTTCATCTTTACATTCATCGATAATGTTAGAAACCATAGAGCTTTTGAGTTTAGATTCTCTTCTACTGGTATTCAACATTATTATAATCCACTTTTGAGCTAGAAGATAACACATTTCACCAGCAACATAATGAGCAAAACTTTTGCTACTGCTAGAACCAAATTTTCTTTATGTGTTTGTCTAAATTTCTAATTCAGTGTGTTGAGGATCACAGTTTATTTCTCTAAATGTATTGACAAACACTGTAATTTGATTTGTGATTCACATATATCTAACATAGATTAGCATCCATCTACTTAGTCTTTGCGGCTTTATAAGCACCTGCCACTGTGTATACGATACTAATTCACTTTTAGATACAAAACAAGATTATTGGGCCGACCGACCGGAGGGCCCGTAGGGAGGGAGTCCCTTCTATGACCACTTTTTTGTCAAAATGAAACCTAACACAAATTCTCAATTTGATAAAAAGATTGATTTTGGTGGTAGTCTTTGGGAGCTGAAAAGACTAAAACACCCTAATACTTGAAAATAAGTTCATTCTTAATCCTATCTCTCTATTCACGACTTCACCACCACCATTAGCCGAATAACCAGCCGCAGCGTCTCCACCATCTCCACCGTAACCTGTACCACCACCGTGGAACCATAGAACTGAACTAATTCAAGCATTTCGTATTTCCGTTTCTTACTCACCACCACAACCTTCCTCCTTCAGTTTCGAATTCTACCCTCCACCTCCAGCAACACCATCACCACCATTACAGATTTCTATTTAACATGTTCAGTTCTATTTCAATTCATACCAGTTCAATTGGATTTCAGTCCATGCCAATTTCGATTCCGATAATCCCCACCATCACTACCAGCACCAGGTACATAACCATCCTCTTTTCTAATTACAATCTATAATACAAACGCAGTTCGATTTCCAACCAATTTTTGAATGGGTATAGATTTAATGGTTTTTATGAAATGAACCTTTGATTGAACTGACTGGTAATTTTGTTTAGTTGTGTAAAATACTTCTTTTTCATGCACTTCAACTATTTGAGAAAATACCCCAATAAAAAACTTATGTGAATATCAAACTTACGTGTATAGATTTAATTAGATTCGACCGGTTAATCTGCTCGTTATGTATTGCTTGATCTCCTAGCATGGTTTATCTGCTCATTATGTATTGCTTGATCTCCTCGCATTATCAGACAGGTTATATCATCTGATTTCCTGTAAAATTCTTTTCAGATGATGAAAAGCAAGCTCATTTGAACAATCTGGAGAATGCAGCTGATAATCTACAGCTCTTCAAGGCAGATTTGCTGGACTACAACAGCCTTTGTGCTGCAATTGCAGGATGCAGCGGTGTTCTTCATGTTGCCAGTCCATGTACAACTCCTGTGTCTGATCCTAAGGTGAGAGTTTCTAGGGTTAATAATGGTTCTGATGGGAAAATTTTCATCATGGGTTAACATGTTTTATGCAGAGAGATTCGGTACGTTACATACTGAATGGGTTGTTGCAGGTTGAACGGATTGAGCCTGCTGTCAAGGGTCCGCTTAATGTACTGAAGGCGTGTACCGAGGCTAAAGTGAAGAGGGTTGTGGTTGTGCCATCTCGTGCTGCTGCTATTTGGAACCGTAACTGGCCAATTGATCAACCCATTGATGAGTCTTGTTGGTATGACAAGGAACACTTGAATACCAATTAAGGTATGCTCTTACCAACTTCTGTTAGCTTGACACCCTTGAAATATATGCAATGAGCTTTAAACTGTATATGATTTTAAACTACTCTCAGTCTTCACTTTCCTTGAGATTGACTTCATCATGTATGTGTGTAACCGAAGCTCCTTGATATGTCATGATGAAGTCAATACCTAATGACTTTGGTTCGACTGAGATTAACCAAATGTCAAGGTCACATTAGGATATGTTTATTGGCTAATCATTAGAAAACTGGATTATTAACTACTCCTATATTTGAACCATGATGTAAGAGTCAGCGTGAAAGAATGTGATTGAAAACAGGAAATTCTTGGTAATAATGAATGTCTGATTTAAGTATCTTCATGGAGTGTCTGGAGTTACCAGTATCTAGTCTACTTCTCAAAACACGGTGAATATACTACATGCTAGTCCACACATATGCTAAAAAGAACAATTATTTAAATTAACTAATGTTAATGGTTAATATACTACATGCTAGTCGACACATATTCTAAATTAAGTTACATATGCCCCAGGTATCAATAAGTTGTATTTTATATTAAGGTCCAGTAAAATTTCAAATGTGAGCTAGTTTATTTTCTTCATTCATTGTTAATTGTTGTTTAATTTAGAATACCAGAAATTTGCTTGTATAGACTATAGTTTATCATATTGATTGGGTTACTTATTTTTGAGTATGGGGTCCAGTAGTGTAATGACAAGCTGCTTTCACTGCAGAGAAGCTTGTCTTCCTTGGAGCTTCCTAGAGCTCTTTCAATTGCAAATAGTGCATCTATCTCATGTAAGGGTTAAGCAGTAGTAAGTGATATTAGTAAATGCAAAAAGTAAAAAAAGCAAATGTTAAAAATGTCTGACTCTATCATATCCCAAAATACGTGCTCTAAAGTTCTGCCCTAAGCTTCACACTTTTACCCATTCGATGATTCCTTATACTACAGTCTATACAATAACCTAAGCATGTGCATATGAATGCTCACGTAAGCTTATGTTTCCCTGCTCACTTTTTCTCCTTCCCCTCATGATCGTCCATACATTAGTAGTGGTACTGAATTGTTGATGCCCATTGCTTTCGATTTGGAGAAGTCTTTCATGGAATCTGTTATAAAGTATAGAGTACCTATGAACTGCAAACTCAAAAACTGGGCTGAATTTTGTTATTTCAGTTCCTATTTCAATTTTGTGTCATGCTTATGCTTTGGTTCGACTGAATATTTTGTACTTGAGTGTAATACTTCATTAACCTTGATATGACTTTGTGTGTTTTATAAGATGAGATGTCTGTGTTTTGTAACAGGGAGCTTGAGAAACAAGCTGCTGAAGGTCGAATAATGAAGGATAAACCACCTCAGCTCCGTCAAAGTCCTAGACTACTTGAGCTACAGAAACAGAGAGATGCTCAACTACAGGTCCGTCGAGTTATAGGTAAAGACAAACGTAATGCTGGATTTTGACAAAATCCCTTAGTCGCCAGCAGTAAAAGTAGATGATTGTATGAAGTAGGTAATTTGTTAATGTTGTCATAGGTTGAGTACTGATATGGGATTGCTTGTACCGTTCAGGGTTGGCATCATATATGAAGCATCCATTTCTTCTTTCAAAGTGAAACCTAACACAAATTTACAATTTGATAAAAAGATTGATTTGTATCACTAAAATTACTTACCAGCACCAGCTCCACTGTCACTAAAAGTATTCTGGCAAATTAATGGTACGCGTTATCAGTATGAAATAGCCGAAAGTCAAATGACAATTTCTGAACAGTCTCATTACAACAGTGCTTCGTTTTTTCTTCGGTCAGCCCTCCAACCGTGGCTGCGGTGTTCTAGTTTATAACCAGCTACATAATAAGCAGAACTTTTGCAACTGCAACAACTAAGCTTTTAATTTCATCCACTTCAAACTGTGCAGAAGATTGTTTGGCACAATACTACTGAGCAAAGAATAAGTTGCCACCAAATAGTTTTAGCTTAGTTAATACTCAGTTGAAAATAGAGTACTAAATTGGGCAGGTGATACTTCAAACTTAAGGAGAGCAACTGCGTAGTGGAAGGGAAATACCACATACACGGAAAAAATAACGAATTTTAGATAGAGGGGGCAGGGGGTGATCCATTTGTTTATCCTAGCAAATACCACGTTCACGATTCAACACGCATCACTCATGTTGTCCGTGAATTATATGTTGATTCTGATGATATTGGTGAATATTCCACTGACAGTTTAACTTTACCATTGTTGTACACGGTATAGATGAGGAGTTTGCAAAGGGTGAAGTTGAAGATATCGTAAGAGCCAATGACGACGCCAGTGATGCCAAGAAAGGTGCTCAGCAGCACGGAAGGAGATGGTGAAAGTACAGTGTTTAGAAAGAGCTATTTGAGGATGAAGATCCATCAGAATTTATGTCGGGATCAGATAGGGCGCAACCGAAGTATATCATACTGGAATATTTTTAAGCGTGTGAAAATTAAGTTTCCGTCGACATGCACCCTCACAGAAAAGTAAGAGTTTGCACTAATATGTTACTGTTGAGCGATTGAAAAAAATTCCAACGCAGTTAAAGGGTTGTGCATTCTCTCTTTTACCACATATCATTTCTCCACTGACAACATTGTAGTAATTTACGAGTTAAGTGCTAGGGTATTGGCACAAGTTTTTTATGAATAGTTCTGTACGTTTGTGTTGAACAAGTGTTTAGAAACTTAATGAAAGCAAATTTTGAATTCTGCTAATTGATTTATTCCCAAGATCAATAACCAAGCTAAAAAATTGGGACCAAAACACCAACCCATGCTTATGCCCGGTGCAAGTTTGCTCTCTATGTCAAAGAGGGCATATGTAAATTTGTTGTTTCCACTAAATATGGTGTAATTGAACTCTTTTAATAGAAGAACAAGCACGTTAATTTACAGTAGATATATTAACCCAAGAAAATTATTCCTATAATATAAACTAGATTTTGTGCCCGTGCTACGCACCGGACGGACCTGAAAACCATCCACCATCATTTTTTTTTTCTTTTACTATATTTTTGGTTTGGCGTGGCTACTGGTTTGGTGTGACGTAGCCACGCCCCATCGTGCACTTTTTATTTGGTGTGGCTCGGCTTCGCTTCGCCTCGCCCCGTCCCAATTTGGGGTGGCTTGGATTCGCCTCATCCCATTCTGATGCATTTTTTATTCAGTGTCGCGCGACTTTGCCTCGCTTCGTTGCGATACATTTTTGATTAGTTGTGGCTCGGCTTCGGCTTCGCTTCGCCTCGCCCCGCCCCGTCCCGATGCATTTTTGAAATGGTGTTCCACGGCCTCGCCCCACCCCGTCGCGATGCCTTTTTGATTTGGTGTGGCTCGGCTACGACTCGCCCAGTTGCTTAGGATTTTTGATTTGATGTCGCGCGACTTCGCCTCCCGTCCCGTTACTTAGAATTCTACGTAAACAATGAATAAGAGTTTGGTATTTCCTCTAAGTCTTCAGCTGATATTGATATAGAATGTACATTCACATAATTTACATCATCCTTTGATAAAGTGGTATGAGTTGTGTTTCTTTTTGCTGCATAAAAAAAACAAACTCTTCAACCGCTTATGAATTGGTATAACTAACAATCATGGTTATAGATATTCAAGTCAGGCACAAAATCTGGGTGGTGGGTTTAGGATGTGCAATATCGTATACACACCATATGTAATTTCTAAAGCAGATGAAAAAAGAATACATCTTTGAAATAATATTGTTTGAGAATCAGTTTTGATTATCCAGCTAAAACGGTAATTAAGAAAAAGAAACTAACAACCACATCAAAATTATGAATGCAATCATATACCTTAACTCAAGTTTTCTTAATCCTTGAAGTCGCAGTTGACTTGAGATCGAAATACTTCAGGTCCGGGACCAACCAACTGATGCTATGGATTATGTACAATATATTGCCCTTATCCAGCAGCTATGGATCCAGTACCTGGTGGAGATCCAACCATATATCCAGTATCATACTATTGGCAAACCAATTGTCATTTACAGAAGCACATAATGCTTTATGAGACATGGATTTTACCTGAGCACAATCAAAGATGCACAATGATTTTAATTGGTATAAAATCCCTCTTCTATGACAGTGTTGAAGACTGCAAGCAGTAAAAGGCAGTTTTGGACTAAGTTTCATTGAATAGTGCGAGTGTTAAATCAAAATTTGTGTTGCCACAAAAACTTTCAAAAGTATTTGAGATGAAAAATCGCCACAAAAGCAGTGGAATTCCAAAACTAGAGATGAAAAATCACCTCATCCTCATGACGTGGGAGATCCTGCTTTAACTTTCGATTTTGGATATCCCAAACTGAAAGTATAAACTGTATTAACAGAGATGAGGTTCATCTTTAATCAGTATGGTAAAAGAAGTTTTTTTTTTTTGATACAATCAGCAGGTGGTAAAAGAAACTAGTTAAGGATGACTTGTTATTGCGCACATCAACCGTCTCTTATCAATACACCGTATCACATCTATATTCCCTAAATAAATTAAGGTAAGAAATATGTTATTGTTTAGCTATGTGTGACGTATTGGAACTCCTGCCATTCAAAGTGCATTCTAACCCTTTTGGCTTTCCATCCACATACCCGGGCTAAAAGTAATTCATATATTAACATAGTAACAACCTTCTCTGTAATCTGTACCACATCTAAATAAAAATGAAAGAAGATAAGTAACTAACCTAAAAAGAGAAAAACACTTGATAGTAGTTCATACTATCAATCAATAATATGAACCAAAAACCCTAAGCAAAATAAATTTGTAAGAACCAATAACACAGAGAGCTAATGAAACAAAAGTAGTGAACAAATAAAAAATTACTGAAAGAGAAGAAACACAGTATACATTGAGTTTGCACAATCTATAATCAATCTGATAAATAAATTTTTTTAAGAAAAATCAAAATATTGAAGAAAACCCAATACTGAATTAGTGTAGGAGAATTACATTTGGGAATTTTCCATTTGCAAAAGAAAACCATGAGAAACGAAATCAGGACACATGATTTTGAAAGTTACAAGATATGGGTTTATGATATATCAGTAATTAGAATAAGAGTAAAATCACCTTGAATGGCTATTAGGGTTTCTCCGTAACTTATCTTGGATAAAAAATCGTACCTGCAAAATCTTTTAAAAAAAAAATTGGGTTAGGGTTTATTGATTCAGAGAAACAACCAAAATTGAACCTGTTTGCAATCCACTGTATCAAAAACCAAAGCTTTCCTTCAATCGACGAATCCCTACAACACAAACACAAGACCCCTTCTTCAAATCTTAAAAGAAAAGAAAAACAAACAGTCTCAAAACCCCAAAAGAAGATTTAAAGGGAAACCCCCAAAACTATCTACTCTACATCTCCATCTCGCGGAAGTACCACTTAATCTCCTTCATCAAACACTGAGAGAAGAAAATCGAGCGGTGAGTTCGTGAAGAGAAAGCAGCGAAAACTCTTGGTTTTTTTCTTTGATGTTTCCGGGAGACTGTTTTTTCGTTTTCCATTTCGTTTTTTTCATCAAAAACCGGTATTCACTGTTACATTCATATCATTTGAGGAAAAGTGGAACGAATAATTTTCAAGGGGGCGGGGACGCTCACCCAAGGGTGGGCGACGCATGGCCTCGCATGGCTTAGGAGTTTAAAGGGTTTGATGTATTCTGAACTCTGAGTTATATGGTTAGGGCATAAGAAACGCAGGAAGTAGCAAATTTATTTTTGAACCCTGTTTTAGGGCATACCTAAAACTTTCAGGGCATACAAACCAATAGCCCCACCTTGGGTGACCTTATAAGGGGTATCCTATGGGTAGTTCAATTATCTATATACCCTTAAACATTTCAAATTACTAATATACCCTTACCCCTAGTACAAAAACCTAAAATGAATTTATCAAAATCAGTTTCAAACAAGTCTTCTTCTTCCTCCCCTCCCCTTCCTTAGTCGAACCCTCGCCCAAATTTTTTTTCATCGCATCGCCGCGAAACTGATAATCGTCGATTCGTGAAAATTTGATCGGCGATTAAACTCAACTATATAATGGGTCGTCGTAATAAAGTAATGCATTCTAAGAAATCAATTGAAGAACCAATTGAAGATGAAGATGTTGTAGAAACTGAAGAACAAACTGAAATCCAACCAGAAATCGGACCGGAAGAACAAAGTGAAGAACCAACTCCTGAAATGAGAATAAGAAGGTAAGTTTTACAAATCCATCTCGTATTTGATGTTTTTGATTGGTATAATAGGTTTAATAGTCAAAAAATTAGGGTTTTGCGGCGGTTACAGTGTATGGTTCGACTTAAAAGTAACTAAACTCTGAAAGTGCATATGAACAGTTCGGCTTAACATATTCATATTCGTGCATATGAAAGTGCATTAGGTGTTTGAATTATTTTATGAATTCATTACGCGTCGAATATGTGTTTCAATTCATAAATATAGATTCGGCTTATTCGATACTTATAGTTTTGAGCCGAATATGTAGGATCAGCTTGGAAGTATTTTGTACATATAACCCGAACCATACACTGTGTATAATAATCAAAAGTTTAAGACATATTCGGCTCATTTGTGTTACTTCGGGTAAGCCGAACCTGTTGATCTGTTGGCAATTTTTTGTTATTTCAAATCCATATTTCATATAGTTCATATTCCTTTGTTGTTCGAAGTATTAGGCTCAATAGTTTTATACTTGTGTCAGGAACAATGCAGCTAAAAGAGGAAGAAGATAGAGGTGACTCCTTCTACTTCTAAAACTCCCGATCCTCGAGGAGGAGTAAGAAAAAATTGGGAGTGGAAGGTAGAGGAACTGACATTTTGGAAGAAGTAGATGAACAAGGAATAAATGGAAGACAAGAAGAAGGAATAGATGATGATGAAGAAGTTTGATGATAATCAAGAAACACAACCCCAACGAAAACCCGAGAAAGGAAAGAAGGTTGTTGAACCCAAGAAAGGAAAGAATGTTGCATAACCCGAGAAAGAGAAGAAAATTGCAGAACAACGGATTACATGTTTACACATTCCTGATGAGGATGACGTATTTCACCTCGATCGGATGGTTTGCCTCATGGTCTTCCCAAAGATGGAGGAAATATGTTGATCGGGTACGCAGATTCATGGGAAAAAGAATTTATGAGACTCCTGATCACAACCGTGCAGTCCGAGTATTGAGACACCAGAGGGCAGCGGAATGGAAACTTTCTGAAGAGGTTCCTGAGGTGTTTGCTTACGTACAATCCTCTGCTTTATGACCTGTCATTCAATATGGACATCAGGAATATGATAGTGTGACGGCATCCGCCTTTTTCGAGAGATTTTATCCAGAGACTTACATATTTCAATTACCTTTTGGAGAGATGGCAATCACTCCTGATGATGAGTAAGATTACAGGGCTTAAAGCAAGGGGTGTAAGCGTGGATGCTGATTATTATGACATGAGTTGGGAGGAGCTCTACCAGTTGTACGAGGAAACTCTTGGTTGGGATGCATACAAAATTGAGTTGGAGCTTTGTCGATCCGTTAAAGATGGCGATTCCGTTTTCATACCTAGTGGGAAAAATAAGAAGAATAAGAAGATCAAGCTAACTAACTTGAAAAAGGAATTTGAGGGCACAAAGGAGAAAGTAAAGGATGGGGTGTTGGTAATGGACGAGATCAAAGTGAAGCAAACCGGAACGGCCTACTTGATTTATACTCTTGACAGAGATATCTTTCCTGACCTTACCGAAAACAAGGTGAATGCTAATTATCTCCAATTAATAAAGAATCTTGCTACCGTTAACAAGAATGCTTGGGTAACGACTTCACTTGCTTTCCTGTTGGACCAACTTGCGACCGCTTCTAGGTTGACAAGTACAAATATTGGAGGAAACTTCAGTATGCTTCAGGTAATTCTCGACGATCAAACTTCAAATTTTTTGGGTCATCAGTGTCTGGTTCGACTTATTACCCACGTACAAGCCGAACATTGTACTTGTCAGGTTCGGCTTATAAGACTTGTTAATTATAAGCTGAACCATCCACTGACTTTTCAAATTTCATTCTTACCTTGTGTGTCCAAGCAAGCAATTTCTAGTGTTCTGTTTCTATTACTTCGCTTCCTTTAATTTTTGGATGTTAAACTTTGGATATAGGTGTAGGTATATGACCATTTCCCAGTTTTGGAATTGGCCAAAAACATTTGAAAAGAATGTCGACTGGGTTGATACAGATCCAACAGCAGCAAGGTACGAGTACGAGGACTCGAAGAAAAGGAATAAAAAACAGTTAGTAGCAAGTTTAAGAGAGAAGTTAGACACAATGGGTGTTGATGACGTCGTTTTTCAACCATATGTGAAGGAAGATGAAGAAGATGAATTTGTTGAAGATGATGATATGCCGGTGGGTATGTACCATGGGTCATTGTTTTATCCCGGTGGTTATGTAATATACGATCCTCGGCGAGTAATCCGTCAATTAGGATGCATCCAAAAGGTTCATTTGTTTGACGAGAAATTCAGGTTGATGCCAAAGGGTGGTAATGGAACGAAAAGCACCACTTCATCATGGGAACCAAACTATGAACCCGAACCTACCCTTGAGCATTGGTAGAAATTAGATATCAACAAATTGGATGTTTCCAAGTTAGCACCTTTAGGTGATGATCCATGTGAAGAGGATCCGGAATACATGGATTGGTATAAAAAAATTTGTCATCCCTTCATTATCAATAAGAAAAGTCAAAAGGTAGCTGATAAGGGGAAGGCGAAGGCAACCAAGATCTCCACCAAGTCTACTTCCGAAGAAGTAGTGATGGCTTTCAAGATAATGGTAAGAATGACTTCACTTTATACTCTTGCATATATTAGTTCATGGTAAAAATGTCTTTAATATCACGGTTGGAAGTTGTTGACAAATGAAAATAGGTTGTCGCGGGTAAGGAGATGTTGAAAAAATGAAGACCAAACTTGGTTGCAAAATACCTATGATTGTTGAAGAACAAAAATACCTCTACAACAAGTGGGATGCAATTATAAACAAAGGACAAGGACCCGAGGTACCCGCACAAAGGCCTACCATTAAGAGGTCTCGACAAGTTGGTGAAGGTACAAGTGGAGGTGGTACTAGCGGCCCATCCGGTAATGATGATGCATCGGAAGATGAGGAAGAAGAGGTGGTCGTGGAACTAACAAGAAGGGTCGTCGTTAAGTTCACTTTTAAGTTTGCAAGTTCTTTTTAATGTTTTCTTTAGTATTAAGTACACTTTAATGGTGTTGCAAACACCTTGACTTTTAGGTGCTGAACTATGTTTTTAATGTTTGCGTAAGTGCACTGGAATCGTGTTATGAACACCTTGAATTTCATGTTTTAATCAATAGTGCAACATTTAATTATTTAAGTGGTTTTTCTAGAAATTGTTATGTTCGGCTTATCTTGTAATTTCGGTTGCAAGTCGAATTTGGTATTTCCCAGGTTCGGCTTATCTTGTAATCTCAGTTGCAATCCGAATCTGGTATAACAAAGGTTCGGCTTATCCTCTAATTCCATTTATAATCCGAATGTATTATTTTGTAATTGTCACGTTCGGCTTATTCTATAATTTGAGTTATAAGCTGAATCTGACAAAATAAATTTCTCTAACTGCTACTTTTTGGTTTTGTTTAAAGCATTGATCCGTTGGGGAATTTTTATATATTGTATTGCCCCTCTCTAACGATTTTTTTACTAAATTTAGTGTTGTTTCTCCAAACCAATTTTTATTTTTTGCATTTCTACTCAAAAATGGAACCATTCGCCGTTGAAGATGATAAAATTCTTGTCAAAGTTTTCATTCGAACTTATCATGAGTGGCCTAATGAACATCATTCGATGTTTTGGAAAAGAGTTAAAGAATTCCATTTTGAGTTAGATGGGAATCCAAAACGTCGTAAGTGAATGGAATTATCTGAAATATTTGAGAGTATCCGTTATACTATGCGAGATTATATCAGAGTATTATGATGGGTCAATCAATATCATCCCACTGATACTAATGAAGAGAAGGTTAGTATTCCAAATTCCACCGCGCTTATAGGTACGCATTTTTTTTAATAGTAACTTGCGTATTCTTCTTTTTTAAGGATGCTAGAATTCAAAGCCTTTGGGAAATACGCCATGGAGGAAGATACGAGCTTGGGATGTGTTATACATGGTTGAGGAGAAGAATTCCGAGATTTATTAGAAAACTAGTCGCCGAGATTCGGTAGAGATATATCCCTCAAGATCCATTGAACTATTATGCAAAACAGAGTAGTAAAGGGTAATTTAAGTTTCTATTTAACATTTTAATTAAAATGTAATTGTGGTAGTTTATATTCAAATAAGTATTGGCATTTAATACAATAGATAGTTCGGATTGAATGGGAAAACTTTGGTACGCCGAACCTGTAAGAATTTTCAAAATTTTGAAAATGTAGCCGTTAATTATACAGATTCGGCTTATGTTCCAAAATTCGTATCAGCCGAACTTTTACATTTTTCACGAAAACCTAAGAATGACTCTTTTTTTTTTTAAGATATAGTCGTTATAAACCTGTTTTCTATATATACCTACATGTTTTTTCATATTCTAAAGCACGTATGCTCAAAAAATGGCAGCCCAACTCCTAGTTTACTCTAGAAGAAGATTTGTCTCTTTGCACTAATTACGTAGCATACTATCCAAAGAAGGGTGAAGAACGACGAGTGAAGGGTCTGATGAGTATGTACTACTTGGTTAGAATTCATGAAGCCTTATGCACGGAAACATGTAATCCTCACAACCGGGATATTGCGTCTTTGTTTTGCCAAAAACTATTAAAAAAAAATCACAGACTTTATAGCTTTAGTTCGGGTTGTGATTCGATATCGACTCAAGGGTGAAACAAACTCTGAAATTGAAGTTCGAGCTCTAGAGGAATGGAGAAGATGTAAAGAAAAGAATTTCAAATACGAAGATCAATATAACATTCTTAGAAGGTTTCTCATTGCCCATTTAGGATATTAGAAATTTATTGTAAGGCTACTATGTAACGGGGATGTAATCCACATTTTCTATGAATGAAAAAAACTCTATTTGGAATGACAATAGTTTTTGTGATCAAGAATCATGTCAGGTTCGGCTTTCATGAAACTAATGTTACAAGCCGAACCTGGCAAACAAACCCTGATATTTTTTTAGTTGTCAGGTTCGGCTTTCGTGAAACTAATGTTACAAGCCGAACCTGACAAACAAACTCTGTTGTTTTTAGTTGTCAGGTTCGGTTTGACTGAATCTAATGTTATAAGCCGAACCTGGCAAAAAAAATCTGTTTTTTATAAGTTGTCAGGTTCGGCTTGAATGAAGCTAAACTTACATGTCGAACCTTCGTTTAGTTATGTATTCGGCGCATAATTTATAAGCCGAACCATCTCCTGTGTTCTTAGTTTTGGTTTCCATTGGTGATTCGACTTGTTATGTTAATTACATACAAGCCGAACCTGTTACTAGTTGGTTGATGAATTAGTGCTAATGTTGTTCCAAAATTCTGACACATTCCATAACAAAAAAGTAAACCATTCAAATATTAAGTTTTGAGGGTACATGTAATCGCAATTCTAATGTTGTATCATCCTCATCATACACGAAAACCAAAAGACACAAAATAGATTGAAAACGCGGATAAATCCATATAACATTTTATGGAGATCCTAGACGAATCTCATCATCTTCACTAACCTCTTTCTCATCATCTTCATCCTCATCACTTGAAAACATAATTACGTGTTCACTTGCGAGCGACACATTCAAAGCTTTCCAAAGATTCATTTCTGTTTCATAATTTGCACACCAATCCCTCGAGTAATTATTTTCAAATCTAGGCCAAAAGGCTGCACTCATCAAGGGTGGTAATGGGCAACCGGGTCTAAGTTTGAGGCTGATAAAATGACAATTTTGAACAACACCAATAAGAAGTCTTCTATCTTTTACACCATCATGGCAAGGTTTTGTTGGAGGCGCATAAGTAAAACTATTACCCTTCCACCCGAAACAATGTACGACGCAATCGAATGTCTCCGCTATTAAAAACCCATAAACGGGCATTGACATCCAATGTTCTTGGGTGATGCTTACATCCCTATGTAAATGACGTTCGAATGCAATGTACCCCGCTGCCACCCTGCATCTCCTCTTGGACTTCCTTGCGTCATTGTCTTATAGAATTCTTTTTTCCGGGGCACCAGATTGTTCAAAATATAGTTGACTTCATTTTCATGGGGCACCAGATTGTTCCCTTCCTTAAAAGGACCAAGTTGTTACGTTGTGACGTAATATCCACAATTTCCATCACCTTGTACATCATCCATTGTTACAATATTCTCATGAATTATCGGCGATAGATCTTCCAAGTAGTTATCATATATAAAATTGATAGACCTCAAATAGTTACCAGACTTATCTCTTTTGGGTCCTCTCATCCTACCAATTTCATGTACGGCCCTTTTCTCATTTATCTTGGTTTGTTAAGGATACATCTTACTCTTCCCCTTGACATCCTCTATACTATCCTTTGCTTGTGACGAACATTTATTTTCCTTGACCTCTTTGTTACTTGTTTCGGATTTTTGAATACTCGGACGACCATGTTTTTTGGAACTTTCACTTCTTCCTCCTTCATCACCTTCTCAATTTCCTTATTTGCCTTTTCATACCTTGCATCATGGATCTCAACGCCGGATGGATCCCTATGGGTAACCAATAGTGCCTTGTTTGCTTGTCTAGTTTGTAAATTATTCATTTTCTTACTCTTCCTACCTTTCGGGACCATTATATTCTCTTGGGTGAAGGGATACATGACCGACATCATGTTGTGCCATAGGATTTATTTTTGAGCTCGGAACATCTTCCTATACATCTCCGCCAACTTTTTCCCATTTGTTGTGTCCCAAATCTCTAGATCATCATTGTCGTCTTCGGTTGGGAGAGGATCGAAGCTTAATTGTTTCCAAAAATGATCAATATCCTCAAATGGTATGATCCTATCCTTGTACCGAAGTATGTCGTGGAGGCATGGAAGTCCCATAGATGTCTTCATTTTACAAACACACTCTTCCTCCAAGTTGGTGCCAATGTCTCAATGAAATCTACTTCTTTCATCAATAAGTCAATGCATAGATGGGAGACTCTATAAGTTAATCCCCATAACCATTTACTTTTGTAATACTTGTGTTTGAACATAAGGCTATGTTCGAACACCGCTTTAATTCTCACAACATCACTTTTGAAATATTCATCAATTGCATCAAATACCGTGACAAACGTTTCAACACATCCAAAAAGGTTCTTCTTCAACCGATAATGAGCCGACTCTACCATACTTGTGGATTGGTTGTCGAAGTGTTTGTGTCGATTTGTGAAACAAGACACGAACCTTTCTTTATTAGGTTCTAACACATCTTTGAGCAAGTAAGTAATGACGTCGGGGTAGTCGGTCCTCCAATGATTAATAAGCATTTTAACATTTTCTTCGTAGACATCCTCGGTGATTGACCATATCAAAGCTTCCCATTCTCCATGGAAAGAAGCCCACAAAATCTCATTGTGTTCATATTATT
This sequence comes from Papaver somniferum, assembly GCF_003573695.1. Lineage (NCBI taxonomy): Eukaryota > Viridiplantae > Streptophyta > Magnoliopsida > Ranunculales > Papaveraceae > Papaver > Papaver somniferum. Next base: position 129,854,530 of record NC_039358.1, on the reverse strand, counting down.
TCAAGAATTCCCTCTTTTTCTCTACTCGTTTTTCCGCCGGTAGTTTAGCAATATTCTCTAATTCTTTCATCTTAAGTGGTTGAATTATCGGTTGGCATTTTTTCTTCACATTGCACCATATATGAAACGTACAAAGAAAGTTGAAAGCATCAGGGAATACCTTATTTATAGCATACATCAACGATGAATCTTGATCGGGTACGAACACTTTAGGAACAACACCCTCCCGACAGATTAACTTCAATTGTTCTAACCCCCAAACATAACTCTCTTTCTTCTTGTTTTTTCAAGAAAAAAAAAGCCACGGTGAACGATGCCTTCGTCGATGTATGCCCAACAATGTTCATCAATGGCATCTCATATTTGTTAGTCTTGTACGTGAAATCCAATATAAGAACTTGTGGGAATCATAAATCCAATTGGACGCATTCCGAGTGGGCAAGAAAAAGGTGTGTCACTTGACCAAATTCATCCAACTTTTTTTGGCAAGCGTAGTTATTATTCACCCCTAACCACATCACTTGTTCCATAACCATCCTACCTTGCAAATTGAGTCTTCTAATCTTATTTCTTGCGTTGTAGATAATTTTCATAGTCGACTTGTTATTCTTGTCGTCCTCCTTCAATTTACTAAGAATCCTAGACGGCAACATACGTGCTCGTGTCATTTTATCCATTTATAGAATTTCATTGGGTTTGAGTCACACTACTTTTGCATGTTCATGAAGGTCACGTGGACGTGGGTGGTTATAACGACAATCCATAATTATTTTACTCATAACCCGATATCCATCATCTTTGTTCAAGGACTTATTCTTGTTCCTGAGGTTGAAAACGATCTTGAAAGGGCACTTTGTTTTCTTCGTCTTTGTCCTATTCTTTCTCCCGGTCTTCCCAACATATACATAACCTTTTTTAGCCTTGTTAGCGCCGCTTCCACTTCGCTCACAAATCATTTCAAACCGATCCCCTCGGCTTTGTCGTCCTTTAACTAGTACGCAATTTATCTTCATCGCGTGTTCCTCAGCCCAAGCATGTGCTTCGATATTAATTTTCCATCTCTACGTTCATTCAAACACAAATAATTAGTAAGAAAAACTTCGGAATATTCCGACAACATTAAGGTAAACAACAAGTTTTTACATACCAAATCATTTTGGAAGTGATCTTTAGTATCTTCGTGAATTACGTCAACTAGATCAGGTTGATTTTCCATCGGTACAGGTCCACCAAGCACGATCTACAAAGAATATCACAAGGTTAGATACTACAAACAAAATTTAGTGGCAAGGTTCGGCTTATTCGATAATCATAAAATGTGCGAACCCTGTACATTTATAAGGTTCGTCTTATACGATATTCACAATATGTGTCGAACCTAGCAGTTACGAGGTTCGGCTTATAAGATATTTACAATATGAGACGAACCATTAACAAATTATGGACCCAACCATTATTAATGATATGTTCGGCTTATACGATATTCACAAAATAAGCCGAACCATCAACATGTTTTCTTCTAAAAGTTATAGTGTAGGGTTCGGCTTGTTATGAAACTTTCTTATAAGCCGAACTAGTATCTAGCAAATAGGTTTCAAGTGGAAAATATATGTTCGGCGCACAACGTAAATAGTTTCAGCTAGCCGAACTGTTCATCAATTGGGTTGGTTCAGCTCATAATTTTAATCCGAACCCTATCCTGGTTCGCCGAACCATGAAGAAAAAATACAAACTTTTGATGATTTCAAGCTACAAAAGTAAGATTAAACATAGGATAGAACTGTACCTGTGTATTAGAAGCATTGGGCTCCTCATATATGTACTCATCATCTGGATTTGGCTCATAAAAATCATCACCTTGAGTTTGAGTTTGAGTTTGAGTTTGAGTTTGAGTTTGTGCTTGAGTTTGAGTTTGTGTAAAATCATTCTCGTAATCTAAGAAATCAGCCATTTCCGGATCATTGTTGTAGTTGATGCGTATTTTCCTAGGTTTTTTAGATGAATAACCCTCCTCATCCTCCATTGAATCAAGTACAAATTTGTTTCTCACTTTCTCCTTTTCTTTCTCTCCTTCTCAATAAAAACCTAATTTTTTCCCCAAGATTTTTCATCTACACAAACCTTTATAATTCTTAAATTATCTTCATCACTAATTAAATTATCCTAATCACTAATCGAGTGTTAATCACTAATACAGAAAGGGCAGATTTTCCATTACCAAAAATATTTGGTTAAGGGGTTTCTGATTTTGCTATTTACAACCCCTTTTTGTCTTTATTGAGCATGCCCTGAAAGTTTTAGGTATGCCCTAAAACATGATTCTTATTTTTACCTGGTGGTAGCACGGGTTACTTCCTAGTTTAGGTTATTTAAATGTGAAAAATACTATAACCCCCTTACTATATGGGTTCAATATAGAGAAGCCCCACAAAATGGATATTTCTAGGCCCATAACTTTTATTTTTGGGGCCAGGTTTTGAAATTTTCCGGATTGCTGCCGTCATCAATTTTTTTAATAAGTCTGAAAATATCAAAAATAACCTCCAGTATTTATAGTAGATTTATACAGGAACAGAAACAGAAAATCAAATCGTTTTTTTTTTACTCTCTCATCTCTCTGCTCTCTAACGATTTTCTCTTCATGATATCAAATCTTCCGAATTCGAATTGTTTCTTCAAAAAATCGCTGCATTGAAGAACAACAAACAGGTTGATTTTTTATTCGCTGTATTGAAGACGAGAGGAAGAACAACACGTTATTTCTCAGAAAATCGTCGAATTGATTCTGTTGTTTTCAAATCTGACAAGAGGAAGACGTTACATTGAAGAACAACAAATAGGTTTGTATCAATTTTTATTTTCTGTTTGTATAAAATAGGTTTGATTCACTAGTTTTTCTGATCTATTTTTTTTTTTATTTCGACTTTCTACTGATTATCGTTTTTTTTGCTTGGATTTTGTTGAGTCTGAGAAGAGGAAGAAGATAGGTTGGAATAGAGAAATCAACATAAGTGTGTTTTCGATCTAGTCTTGAATTCATTGATTTCGATTTTTATGATTTGGATCTTTCTTATTTCGTTTTTATATTTTTTGATTTGGATGATACTGAGAACAGGATTTGGTTGATACTGAGAACAAGAAGAGAAATAACATTGTTTCAGAAGAAGGAAAACAACAAATCTAGGTATGAATTTTATTTGGTTTGATTTCAAAACTTTTTTCAATTTTTTTTCGATTATTTGTTGTTCTTGCATGCCCGATCCGAGAATTTGTTGTTTATATTTTGTTGATACTGAGAGGAGGATGAAGAAACAATTTTGTTTCAGAAGAACAACTTCAAATTAATGTAGACATGCTGTTTTTTGTTACGGTATGTGTAACTTGAGGTTACACATATATATCCTGTTGTATTTTTAGCATGAAATTTGTATTTTTCTGTTATTTTTTGTTTTTTGTGAATTTGTTGTGAATTTTTTATTTGATACTGAGAAGAGGATGAAGAAACAATGTTGTTTCAGAAGAACAACTTCAAATTGATGATGTGGACATGCTGTTTTTTGTTATACAGTATGTGTAACATGTGGTTACACATATATATCATGTTGTATTTTTTAGCATGGAATTTGTATTTTTCTGTTGTTTTTTGTGAATTTGTTGTGAGTTTTTTGTTTGATACTGATAAGAGGATGAAGAAACAATGTTGTTTCAGAAGAACAACTTCAAATTGATGATGTAGACATGCTGTTTTTTGTTATACAGTATGTGTAACTTGAGGTTACACATATATATCATGTTGTATTTTTAGCATGGGATTTGTATTTTTCTGTTGTCTTTTGTTTTTTGTGAATTGTTGTGAGTTTTTTGTTTGACACTGAGAAGAGGATGAAGAAAAAATGTTGTTTCAGAAGAACAACTTCAAATTGATGATGTAGACATGTTGTTTTTTGTTACAATATGTGTAACTTGAGGTTACACATATATATCCTGTTGTATTTTTAGCATGTGTAAATATATATCCTGTTGCATGTGTATTTGTAAATAATTGTAGCATTTGTATCTTTAAGACACATTGTATCTATTGCTTTCTGCATATGATATATTTCTCCTGTAGAGTATGTTGATGGATCATTTTATGTTTAGCTTGTTGCATAGGATATATTTTTCACAAGGGGGCAACGCCCCCGAGTGAATTGCGTTCGTTTGATTTTTGATATTTTTATTGCATGTTTGTATTTTTCAGGTTGTTATGGCTGCTGTGAGTTGCATGAAACATGGGACATGGAAACTTCCAATATTGGTTTGTCTTGGTTTGGAACATGGAAACTTCCAATAAATCTACCAGGTTTTAAAGATGCAGCTGATCTTCGTTTTTGTTATACATGCATCACAAGTCTTTTTGGCTCATTTTTTGCATTAATTTGTTATTGCTTTAATAGCAAGAACGAGAAATTGAGTTTGTGACCAAATTCAATTTTTTTTTCATACAATTTGTACTTGAGAATATTCTGATTGTTATGGTTGTGAAAGACTTAAAAATAAGAGTTGTAATGAATAAGAAAAAACAGACTCAGAACAAGCTATATTTATGTGTAACTGCGAGATACACATACTAATTGGATGTGTAGATGAAAGTTACACATGCTTACTGGGTGTGTAGACACAAGTTACACATGCTAAGTGGATATGTAGACGAAAGTTACACATGCTAATTGGATGTGTAGACGAAAGTTACACATACTAATTGGAAAAAAATAAACTCAGTGATGGAAAAATCCTGAATAAAATACACAAGATATATGGATGTGTAGATGAAGGTCACACTCGCTGATTGGATGTGTAGCTGTAAGTTACGCATGCTAATTAAACAGACTTAGACTTGGAAAATCCCTGAATCAAGTACATAAGCTATATGGATGTGTAAATGCAAGTTACACATGCTAATTGGATGCGTAAACGAAAGTCGTACATGCTAATTGAAAGAAAAAACAGACTCAGAAATGGAACAAACTATATCTATGTATAACTGTGAGTTACACATGCTACTTGGATGTGTAGATGCAAGTTACACATGCTTACTGGGTGAGTAGATGCAAGTTAGACATGCTAAGTGGATGTGTAGACGAAAGTTACACATGCTAATTGGATGTGTAGAGGAAAGTTACACATGTTGTACGTCAGCACATAAAAAGTAACAAAATTATAGTTACAGACAAAAATAACAAATATCTAGAACAAAATTTCATTTGATTGAACAAGATCATTAATAATAAATACAAATTTAAGCCTAATATTCAATGTAGACAAGATAATCAATCAATGTAGACAAAAAAAAACTCTTAAATCAAATTTTATAGGCGGATCACTCAATGTTGATCTTCGTTCTTCGCTTTCAACAATTGATTTCACTCTAATCTCACTTTCATTATATCTTCTACCACCACTACCACCGGCACCATCAATACTCCTGTAACCACCATTACCACTGTAAGAAGAGTTCCATAACCATAAATGCAATCTAATTAATATAAAACTTATCATATAACAATCACCAGCATAACCACTACATCAATATCATGTCAGCTACATACTTTTAGTGCCATCCAAGATCATATATACCTACTCTCAATATCATGCATATATAATCTGAATAATTTAACTACAAACACAGTTTTATGAGTTCAACCTACAGATCAAGGAATTTCAATACAACTTAGTAAGAGAAACTCATATTCATCTAATTGTATGAATGTGTAACTTCGAGTTACACATGCTAATTGTATGTGTATACGGAAGTTACACGTGCTAACCGGATGTGTAGAGGAAAGTTACACAAGCTAATTGGATGTGTAGACGTCAGTTACACATGCAAATTGGATGTGTAGACGTCAGTTACACATGTTGTACGTCATCACATAACAAAAGTCATCTTACAACATGAACTAGAACATCAACATGAACTTGATAACCCAATATACATGTGTACTTGTATCAGCATGAACTAGAACATTAACTACAATATCTATCAACAATGAATTTTAGGTTGTAAATAAACCTAAATTTATGCATAAAAATTACCTGTATTCAAAGGAAAAATCATTTGATTCAAAAGCAAATATCGTTTTGTTCTTTTTTCTTGGATCTGTAATAAAAAAACAAATCAAATCAACAAAAATCGATTGATTCAAAAACAAAAAATTGAAACTTAAAAATCAAATTAACTAAAGAGAAATAACAACTTTAGTTAATCGTTTTGTTCTTTTTTCTTCCTTTCAATGTTCATACAATTTGTACTTGAGAATATTTTGATTGTTAGAATTTAAAACTAACAGCTTCAAATTAAAACATACCTATTTGTTTATCATCAGACTCTTTCCTCTCACAATCTGCAGTTGGTTCAATCGATTCAAATTAAATCGATTTAGGATCTGAATGTGAAACTGAAATTCTTGTTTCTAACGTTTTCCGATCCGTTGTTCTGATTTTAGGGTTTATCGATTCAGAAGATGATGAATAGTTTTGGATTCCTATCTGTGTTTGCAACCGATTTCAGCAAATTTTTTTTGATTTTTTGATTTTTTTTTTCCGATCTGTTTATGTTAAAGGTGAGAGTGAGATCCGGTTTCTTTCTCTTGAAATGAAAATGAATGTGTCTGTTTGAGAGAAAACCTAGGTTAGATAGTTATATAGTGAAGGTCAATTTGGTCATTTCAATCTCTTTTAAAATTTATTTTTAATTAGGGTCCTGATTTTAAAACTCTTTTAATTAGGGGCCTCATATTATGGGTTATCCATGGGTGGGGCCTTAGCCTTCCCAAATTAAATTAACCCAGTGTGGAATGGGTACCCCCTAATGTCGAGCGGAAGCGGGTTCGGGGAAATCTGTTCGTCTGTCAAGAGTCACCATAACAACGATTAAAGAACTTAACTGGTTTTCTCCTCTCAAGACGGTCAAGACCTCGACGTTCTCTTGAGAACACTACTCGTCGTCGTGTCAAAAAGAAAGAAAGAAAAAAAAAGATCATGGCGGAAGCACTACGGCAACTCGTTCATCACAGACCGATTATTCCAAAAACAATCTCATTACCTTTCATCAAATCATCTTCTTCGTGGAACCCTAACTCCAACCCTGAAATCCTAAAAAAACCACTTTCCTCAATCCTCAAAACTACTTGTGTTGCAATAACTACTTTTGTTCTCTTCTTCAACCGTTTTAATCAACCTTCCATTGCTTTAGCTTCTCAACCAACAGTGGAAGAGACCTGCATTACCGATGAAGATTCTGAGTATTTAAAATCCTTGAAAACTATGTTGGAGGTTAAAATTGATGAGGGGGATATTAAAGGAGCAATTTTAACTTGTGATCGGTTAATTCAGATGGAACCTTTGGCATTAAAATGGATGATTACTAAATCATATCTATTAGGTCAAGAGAAAAATTTCAAGGCTGCTATCTTAGGTTTTGAAGAATTGATTTCAACAAATTCTCTGTGTATTGAAGCTTATCATGGATTGATCATTACTATTTCTGATTCTGGATCAGAAGATTTTAGTGATGTATTAACAAAAATTCAGGCTGGTATAAGTATCTGTAAGAAGAAAAACAAGGTAGAAGAGTTGAGAGAGTTTAAATTGCTAATTGCTCAAGTGAAAGTTGTTCAGAAGAAGTACAAAGAGGCTTTGAAAGATTATGAAGAGCTTGTGAAAGAAGACCCAATGGATTGTATACCATATTTGTGTATGGGTATACTCTATACCTTGCTGAAGAAACCATTTAAAGCTGATCAGCAATTCAAGGTTTACAAGAGGTTAGTTCCTAAAGGACATTCCTATGCCAGGTATATTGAGGGTCAAATCTCCATGACAAAAATTTAGTTACAATTTTAGATATTTAGTTAATAAATGGTGTAATTAGGGCTTATATATAATTATTGTTAACGATACAAGGTAACATCCTAAGGTAAGCTTAGAACTCCGAGAATGAATTAGATGTTTAAGATATCAAATGCCCTTGAGGATCTCAAGTATGATTAATCATGTTTTATCCGAAGTGCGACTATGATGAATACCATCAAAGTTTTAAGGTGAGTTTCATCATATTTCTTTTTTTTGTGCGTGTGTGTGTCATCTATTTTACAATTCAGGGGATTAAACACATTATAGGTCCTTAAATAATAATTTGGTATATTAGCATCTTTCTATATGTGTTTTGCTCCTTTTGAAACCCATTTACACGTAGTTTGTTCTTGTCAGTTTTCATCCTCCTCCCTAAGGATTCATCAGTTTTTTTTTTTTTTTTTTTTGAGTATTTGGAAACTGATTTGATGAGTTGAATGAGTGGTCATCTTCTGTTCTCATCGAGGTTGAAGATTATATACAAAAGAATGAAGGGACCTAGACAGGAAACTGGATATGCAGTATAACATTAATGTTGGATAGTTTCTTTGATTCCAGATTTATTTTCTTAGAGAACCAATTGTTAGTAGTCCATATAGATCAGGAGCTCTGACCGCGGATTGGATAGTGGAAATTATGAATCTATTTGAATTTATCGCTTACCTTGACGAAAATCATTCAACTAAAATGTGTGGTGTTTGAAGGAAATGCAGGTTCCGTGACAAATTTGGTCATTGAAAAATCCCCAAGAATAGAGATTTTATGTTGTGTTAATAGTTATTAACTTTGTTGATTACGGCTACCCTCAAAGAAGCGCTAAAAGTTCTTGAAAGTATTAGTTAGGATTAAATGCAGACAATCATTTTTTGAATGTGCTAATAAGGACTCCTGTAGTGCTACAGGGTGTCGATACTGCTGCAATATCACTGCATGTTGGTAGACGCACACATTCTAGAGAACTAATCGGCTGGCACCTTCACAAATCCATCATCAGTCTGAGTGATATTGCACTATATGTATGCGCTTTTTTTTTCCTTAACTTATTGTGTAGGTCAGAGCCGTGTGACCTTCATGAAATTATCCTATTTTGTTGATAAATCATCACAATTTATTCATAGTTAAATTTTAAATTTAGTGCTTTAACTTAATAGTTCCAAAATGTTTGCTTAGTATCCTTTCCGGTGTCAAATTGGTTATTTATTCTTTTTGCTCATTTAATATCCCTTGATTCCATAAACTGTCATTTTCCAATGTTGGGAATGTAATGATACCAAACATGGAAAGTAATTTGCTTAAAAAGTTTGTAACATTTGAACCTTTGTGGTTCTTGCCCGTATCAGTGGAATTTGGTTAATTCTTCTTCAACCTCCTCCTGTAGTTTTCTTAATTAGCTGTTGTTGCCTGAATGGAAATTTATGTTTCTCTTTTCTTCACTTTTGTTCATTTTGTTCAATCTCGACAAGGACTTTTTTTTTAATCTCTACCGCTTTTCTCTCTATCTTTGCAGAGCATGTAGTACTAAACTAACTTAATTTGAGTAACTGTTTACCGTCATTCATGTTTTTCATTTCAATTTTCCTTTTTCGTCATATAGTTTGTCTAACTTTTTTTTTGGATAGAAGTAACTGTTTGACAGAGCATACATTCCTCAATAGCAATATAGCAAGGCATCCATACAAAAATTGTTGTGGCCAGAATAACTGGTAATATTTGTCTTGCATGCATAAGAATGATGTGAAACCGAACTTGACGCGCAGAGCCAAAGTACGTTATGCATTGGAAGTTTATTTACCTTCCAATTTGTTGATGTAGTACCTGTTGTGCTTTGAACTTGAAGTCCGAACATGCTCCACTGTAATTTTGGTTGTAGCTGTTTTATAATGCATTGTGAAAATACGGGTACACCACCAAAATGTTTATGCCATTAATATGGAAAAAACGGACTACACAAAGCTTTAGTGTCAGAAAGCCACCCCACTTATGGCCACCATTAAAATGGAAACTGATCAATACAGTATAAATTTAATATTTTAAGATCAAAACTAGTCATAAAAATCCAAGGTGATCAAACTTGTGGTACAAAAACCCCACTCAAATGTTGGGATCCATTAAAAGTTTAAAACTCCATTTTAAACAAAGTTGATACAAAAACTCCAAATTTTTAAAAATTGATACAAAAACCCCAAGTTTCAAAATTGGTTTCATCAAATTTTATGATGAAACCAAAACTTGGTTTCATCAAATTCTTTGGGGTTTCATCAAATTTTATGATGAAACCAAATTTTGGTTTCATCAACTGCGAGTTACTTTTGTTTTGTTGGGGTTTTTGTGTTACTTTTGTTTTGATGGGTTTTTTGTGGATGGATAGTGACACCTTTGGGGTTATAACTCGCGGACCGTTTTAAGATGGTTGGAATTCCTCTTAGAACAAATCTAGAGCCAACCAGAGATATGAGTGGTACTTCAAACCGTAAGATGGGCAACTTGAGTGCACAAAGAAATAAATAGACATTAAGAAAGTTCATTCCAACCCAGATGATACAGAACTTGCTCACTTTGACAGCATCACAACAATTAGTTAGAGAGGAAGGATTCATGGACACTCTTAGATGGATACTATGATACGTGATTTGTGTCATTTTCTCCGCAAAACTCAAACGACAATGAATTTAAATCTAATATTTTGATAATACGTTCCACTTATAAAACTCTACATTCCTACCAAAAACGAGCACAATCCGAGATACCAAACTTCACCATCTACCAACCTTAATTTCAACCGTTAACTTTTAACGGATGATATTCAAATGGGTAGATGGTGGTGTTATACGTATCGAATCCTGCTCATTTTTGGTATGAATGTTAAGTATTATGATAGGAACGTATCATCAAAATATTAGATTTAAATTCATTACCATTTGGATTTTGCGGAGATAACGACGCAAATCATGTATGATAATGTCCATCTAAGAATGTCCATGGATCCCCGTCCATTAAATGCACGTATTTTGTATATTTAATAACGTCATTGTGCACCTCTATTGTTCTTCAATTATTCAATGAAGGCCCAGGTATTTGGAATGAACATACGTCTTTTTTGGAACGAAACAATTGAAGATAACTTTATTCTTACCAAATGATTCATATGGATAGACATTATCTAGAAAATAATCCATGAGAGGTAAGGATTTTGTCGTCGCGAGCCAGAAGGATTCGTAAAGCGTGGACAAATCATTAAGTCCCACGCGCCGAAGGTGCACGAGAGGTTGAGCCTAGGCCGAAGGCTTGGGTGATACCCTAGTCTATTTTACAACTCAGGGATTAAACACATTATAGGTCCTTAAATTATAACTTGGTATATTAACATCTTTCTATATGTGTTTTTCTCCTTTTGAAACCCTTTACAGGTAACTTTGTTCTTGTTAGTTTTCATCCTCCTCCCTAAGGATTCATCAGTTTTTTTCTTCTTCTTTTTTTGAGTATTTGGAAACTGATTTGACGAGTGTGAATGAGTGGTCAACTTCTGTTCTCATCGAGGTTGAAGATTATATACAAAAGAATTAGGGGGCCTAGACAGGAAACTGGATATGTAGTATAACATTAATGTTTGATGATTTCTTTGATTCCAGATTTATTTTCTTAGAGAACCAATTGTTAGTAGTACATACAGATCAGGAGCTCCGACCGCGGATTGAATAGTGGAAATTATGAAAAACTGAGCTCCTGACGCATATTGAATAGCGGAAACTATGAAAAACTGCTTTAGCATTTGCCGCAATAAACTTTCCTGCATTCTTGTTAAAGAACTCGAGTATTAGATTGATTAGGATACATAAAAGCTTCTATTTTAAGCTTAAACCCACTGTTAGGGGGTGCTTCCAACTCACTTTCCAGTTTGAACTAGATTTTTGATGTGTCTGTATATATTGCATGCTTTGCTCTTTATGATGAAGATGATAATTTAAGCTAGGTGAGAAAAAGTAGTTTCAGCGCTTTATATCTTTTATTGATTTTCTTTGACAGTGAGAAAGTTATGAACCTTGCGCAGAAAATGAAGCAACTTGTAGGGAAACTGTATATGCGACAATATGATCTAATGGTAAAGTTACCATTAGTAGTTAGGTTCCATCATAGTTTATCTGATCTGATGGAAGAAAGAACTGTCATGTTTGTTTAAAGGAAAATATTGAGTTGTTTAAACTATAAGTTGTTGGCTAAGAAAATATTGAACACACTTGAATCAGAGTGGGTTTGAGGACATATTGATGTTCTGACTTGAGTCTCCCCAGATATCCACCCTATCTCCTCGACCAATTCCCAGTTTGTTGTTTAACAGTAGCGAGTCTTTGTAAATTACTACATAAATATGAGCCTTGCTTTTGTTTAGTGGACCATGTAATGAATTTGCCTCGAGAGTTTACTTTGATTGAAGAATCTTCTTCCATAAACAAGTTGGTTCGTTCAGTCCAAGCTACTCTTGTGAGTATAGCTTGATTAAATCGTAAGTACATAGAATCCAGGTCATAGTGCTGATGGAGTTCTAAACTGACTGTGTATTATGATAATTCCTGGCAGTAAAAGTAAGTTCAACCTGTGACTTAGCATCTCAGGGTTTTTAATTGAAGTATCCAATTCATATTTAGGTCTCAATTAACTGTTTCTCTGAAGTAGATTGACTTGGCAGTTGAAACAATTTTTCAAAAATGAAAACAGTTAAAGGTTGTATATTTCCATTATCTTATTTCTCAGAAAAGAAACCTAAAATTTGCTCATGGTTCACGAGTTTGTTCTTAGCTCTTACAAATTTGTTACTAAAATTACTAGTCTCAACATTAAAGGATTAATTAAACCAACGATATCTCATAACTTTCAACATCCACTAACTAGAAGAAAATTACTAGTTACACAAACTTTCAAACCTACCTGAAAATCCTTGTTAACTGTCTTAAGGATCATCAGTTTAACACCTTTATGTACTCCCAAACTTTTCATTACCAAAAAAAACATCAAAAACCAATGTTACCTTACAATTGCCAATATCTCCTATCAACAACAAAATATGGCACAACAAATCAAAAAAATCGTCTGCGATAGACCACACATTAACAATATAAGCATCCACAACAACAAAGTTAAGTATCAGCAGAACTTGTTCAAAAGAAACTCGTTAATCATAATCAGGCTTTTTTCAAATCCTGATACCTTAGTTCTTTCTGATGCCCAGAGAAGGTTTTCATTAATCCATCTCATCGTAGCTTCCCCAGTCTTCTTCTTCATACTGTGTATTATAATCACTACCAGCTAATACAGAAGATCCATGCCCAGAACTTTATGAATCATCTGAATCACTCTCATTGCCTTCATTATTTCATCAGTCTCATCCTCTAAGAGTTCACTATCATCTTCTTCAGTCTCCTCATCCTCATGCATGGTCCTGGAAAATATTGTAGGATTTGCTTTCTCATCCTTACCTTCTATAGAGCTTGTCATCATAAGACTTTGACATCTTTTTCTTCTCCCCAATAGCATATGAATCCTCTTCACTCGAAACTATTTCCTGAACAAAACATTCGTATTCACCTTCTGATCATTATGAATCGCTCTCAGTTGCACTACCACACTTCTTCCAATTTCGTTGATCAAACCTCTCCTCTCGTTTTCTTTCCATTCTTGCAAGTCTTTTCTCCCTCCAGGCAGAAAACTCGGCGGCTTTGATTTCTCAATCCTTCTGCCTCTCAGCCTCACGATGACGTCTATCCAACTCGATCTGTAAATTATTCTTCAACCTCTCAAGTTCTCGATCATTCAATGATAAAGCTATGATCTTGGCGATATCAATCTCGTTTATCTATTTCTCGAAATATGTGTTGGTAATCTTTCACTTTAGCCAAGTTCATCTTTACTCGTGACGAAATCAATAACTTGAAAATCGCTTTCATGAAAAATAGTTTGTGAATAACAACTAAATAACATCCTCTAAGAAAGTTTCAATGATTGAAATGATAGTTTAGAAAATGTAACCATCTTTGGATATAAACATAAACATAGTGTTTTCTCACATTTGTGTAAAAGTCCAAAACCGGAAACCCAAAGTATGCATACCCGTACGTGTACTGGCGGTTGTTGGAAATCCGGGTGAGTATGCGTACCCGTACACGTACTGGTGGAAAGTTCACGTCCGTGAATTTATGCTGGAGTTTGAAAGTGAAAAACAAACTCAATTTGGTTGCTTAAGTACACGTACCTGTTCGCATACTTAGGTAGGTTACTTTCTAAAATTGGTTTGTTCATGAACTAAAACATTTATTATTAAGGAATGCAATCTTTGCAAACCGTGGCTATAATGTTCATGAATCGATTCGAGTGAATCAAAACCAGTTTTGCTTCGATTGTGTCATGTATACTTCTATGAGATCTAAGCAATTGAACAACTCTCTAACCAGTTTATTTGAGTCATTTGAACTAGTTATGGTGAAGATGAATAAAGTTGGTATGAAAGTGCTCATATGGCTAACCATTGGTTATTGAACTAACTAAGTGTACACGTTTAGGTATGGTTACTCAAACCTAAATGAAGTTACATTTCATTTGTGTATAACAAGCTAAGTTCGATCTAACAGTTGAAAGATATTAGCTTGAATCTAATCAGGTTTTCATCTAACGGTGAATATTGAATGCTCCAAGGTAAGTTAGATTACAAACCCTGATTTGGAGACTATGTTAGAGCACTGCTCGGTTGAACCCACCAAGCGTTGGTATGTCAAGATTGGTTGTCATATTTAGTTCCAAAACTCGAGTCGCTATTATGTAAACTACAGTCAACTTCGATAGGTTAGACTAGAAATGATAGAAGTGTTGTGCTCCAATTACTCACAAAGATCTGAAGATGGATTGAAGACAGCAAAGACATCGTCCTTCAGTTTGAGGTTAGTAACTATGACTTGACTTGTTCTATATCTATCTTGAGTCTTTCAAATCTTTTAGATTGAAAACATAACATGCAAAATTATATTATTATGATCAAAGTGCTAAGGAATTTATTGAACTACGAAGTATAATGTTTATCTTTTGAGCTTCGTAAATATGACATCGACATAATATTTTGGATGCTATTATGACTATGTATATTGGTAAAGGTGAAGATTTCATCCTAGGAAACAATGTTTTACATGTGTTTTAAGGAAGTAAATTCATGAACTTGTTTTGTGAATCAAAAAGGAAATCGCCAGGAATTATTGGTATTGTTATTCATTGCATATCTTTTGAACAACCAATATATGTGATTAGTAAAACTATTCACAAAGGCCTGACTTTTGTATTGGTATGACTTTTATTAGTGAAACCGATCTTAAGTAATCAACTGAGATGGTATGAACATGTACAATAATTTTTTAGTATCGGGGGAACCGATCCTATGAACATGTGAAACCGAATACAAGTTTATACCATAAATAAGGGGGAACTGATCCTATGAACATGTGCAACAAGGGGGAACCGATCCTATATGAACATGTGCAATCGGCCTCAAGAAATCTCAACCCAATCTGAGCACGTTTTGTGTTTTTAACATAAAAATTTATCCAAAAATAGATTTTCTAATTTTCTATTATTCTAGAAATATTTGATATATCGAAAATATATTTGGTTAATGTGGATACGTAAATAATGTCAACATCAAGATTTGAGCATCTTATTTACAGAAATTATGAAAACTGAATCTTGCTATTTATTGCATATCTTGAGAATATTTTAGGTTTTGGAAATTCCTTGGTGTCCAAACTTCCTTGATCTATAAATACCTAAGTTTGCATCTCTAGCAGACTAATCCTTCATAACAACAAACTACCTCTGTTGTGTTATTACTGGTGAAGCCGCCTATTCGGAGAGGAGAGTAACCTAATTAGGCGAAATCTCTTACGACCGCTCAGTTTAAAGTCTTCTTTGGGATTGAGAAGCTCTATTAGTACCGTTGGTGGGAAACTTGAAGATTGCATTGTTATTTTAGTTTTCGATTATTGATTTGGTTGACTAACGATTGTGAATCTTTGATTGCACCTAGTTTGTTTATTCTTGATAACCTTCTCTTTTGATATAAGGCTCACTCAAACTAGACCAACTACGGATCTAAGTCTTTCTAGATCCGTAAGATATATTCATTGATTTGCCATTGTTAACAGACTCCGATCTGTGCGACAAATCAATAAGGAAACAAGTTTGTTTTTGCAGGTTGTTACTTTGAAGATTAAATCGAAGATTGAAGACTTTGAGGATTTGAAGACTTTTGTTCTTGTGTTTTGATATTGGTGTAACTTTCTGTGACTTGATTTTCGGGGATCAAAGAGGTTGTTTATTTTCAATAAACATAACCCTTTTTAAGATCAACAAGTAGTTTTTGATTTTATCATAAACCTTGTAATCAAGATTGATTACTTCGATAATCATTGTCTTGTTTGATCTTGTAACCGAGGAACTTCGGATCTGGTAGCAGGTCTTAAAAATAGAAGATCCTTAACTGTGCTTAAATCATATTTTTCGGTATTGTGATTATAAAGTGAGTTTTGTTACCAAACACTTTATCCTTTACTTTTTGGAATACGATCCAAAGGAATCCTGTCTTGAAAGATTGAACCATCAAGAAGATAGATTACATTTAAGTCCTAAAAAGAATACATGTTCTGCTAGGATATATAATATCAAATATCTATTGAGAACTTCGGTTCTGCTAGATATTGTCAAAAAAAGAATACTGTTGAAGCTGAGTAACTAGGATTTAAGTTTACTTATTAGTGTCTACACGAAGTTGCAGGTTTACTTTTTGTAGCGTCTTAATTCATTGAGTATTCAAATATGGACTAGGTCCCGGGGTTTTTCTACAAGATTGTAGTTTTCCTCGTTAACAAAATTCTGGTGTGTGCTTTATTTTATTTCCGCATTATAATTGTTTTTATATTATAATTAAAGTAATTACACTTGTACGTTAACTAGGCACTTGATATTTATCTTATAAGGTTTCAGTTATCAAGTGAACACTTTGTCGTAGTATTGTCTCGATTTCATATCCATAGACGATCACACAAAGTGTATTGGATTTCTCCACTTGTCTAGTATAATTATTCACGTGTTAGGCCAGTTCGGACTAACCCTATTTGAAGTGGACACTGTGTTGAAATATTCCTTGAGTGATTGTTGCTCCAAGAGGTTTATACACGGTAGAGATTGAATAGGTTGTGATCAAATAAAAAGATTGTGGTGTATTTGGGTACCCTCGTCTTTTCAGACTATATAAAGTAGAACTCTAGCAACTGAGAAACCTAAACCCCACACCTTCTGTGTGATCCTAGTTGTATAAGCTAGAGTCGATTCTCCTTTAACCTTAGGTTTTTCACGAAACCATGTAGGTTAATGACTTGAAGACTTCATTGGGATTGTGAAGCCATACCCAACTATTTTCTCTGTAGTTGCGTGATCTGTCTTGTTGTTTCTATCGTGATTGAGTGCAATCGTAAGATTGGCTTGAGATTTATATCTCCGATAGGCAAGATAGAAAAAGTAGTCATAAACACCTTCGTCTCATCGTTTGTGATTCCACAATATATTGTTTCGCTAGTCGATTAAAATTATTGTGAGGTGATTGATATTTCTAGGCTGTTCTTTGGGAATATAAGTCTGGTATATCAATTAGTTCATGTTCACCTTGATTTATCAAAGGACGGAACAAAACTCGTAGGTATTTCTGTGGGAGACAGATTTATCTATTCGTGTAGACTTTTCTGTGTGAGACAGATTTGTTTATTAAAGTCTTCGACTTTGGGTCGTAGCAACTCTTAGTTGTGGGTGAGATCAGATAAGGGAATCAAGTGCGTAGTATCCTGATGGGATCAGAGACGTAAGGAGCGCAACTGTGACTTGAATCAGTGTGAGATTGATTGGGGTTCAACTACAATCCAGAACGAAGTTAGCTTGTAGTAGGCTAGTGTCTGCAGCGGCTTAATACAATGCGGTGTTCAATCTGGACTAGGTCCCGGGGTTTTTCTGCATTTGCGGTTTCCTCGTTAACAAAACTTCTGGTGTTTGTGTTATTTCTTTTCTGCATTATATTTTGTTATATAATTGAAATATCACAGGTTGTGCGTTGAATCGATCAATTGGTAAGTCCAACCTTTGGTTGTTGATTGAAATTGATTGATCCTTGAACATTGGTCTTTGGTACCGTTCAAGTTTTCTCTCTTATATTCAATCGGGCTCGCAAATTATTACTTGTTTGATTGCCGATTGAATTGAGAGATTGAGATATAACTCTTTGATATACTTTTCTTAAGATTAAGTTTGACTGTCTAGTTGATTCTCTTGAAAGTATATTGGAGTTAGTCCATACAGATTGCTAAGCGAAATATTGGGTGTGGTTGTTAGACCCCCGTTTTTTTAATTGGTATCAGCGCAGGCAAACACGTTTAAGACCTTATAAGTTTGTGTTTGTAGCGATCTGACTCTATGGACGGAAGTAATATCTCTGATAACACAACATCAGTTTAGAGTCACTCTGATGTGTTTCAAAATCCTGAGACATCTAAGAGATCTCTTGTATCTTCTCCTTTGACTGAATCTGCCTTCAACTGGGAAAAATATCTTCATGAACAGTTGGATGATCTTTCAGATGAGAGTGATTCAAAAGAAGGTCAAAGTATTGATGAGGAAGTCTCTCAATATATCAAGCTCTTTGACCATGCTTTGAAAGAAAAGAAGTCAACAACTTGCTTGGGTAAATATTTAGTACCTCTCTGTCAAGAAAAAAAAAGCTAAAACTCTTTAAAGGTTATGATTATGGGTATAAACTCTTACAATCTACCGTTAAAGATCGAGAAGAAGATGTACGCTCAAAAAGGTTTGAATGTGATAATCTTCTTCGAAATCTCTTTGTGTTGAAAGAAAGACTTGCAGAATCTGAAGCAAGATATGACTCTCAACAAAAATGTTTTAATGACAGAGAACACAGTCATCTCGCCAGAGAAAAACTTTTGGAGACTGATCTCGCTGCTGCCCTTGATAAGGTAAAATCACTGGAAGAGAATCTGAAAAGATTTAATTCTATCTCTACAAAATTATTTTCTATGCTTGGAGCATGTAACGAACATCGTGATACACGTGGTCTAGGCTATCAAGGAATAGACGCTCCGAGTACTAGTAAGATCAATTGTGTTCGTACTAATGACAACTCTTCATGTGAAAAACCTTTTCCAACAGCTGACGTTCCTAGGTACAAGGGTTGTGCACCTTCGATCAACTCGCTTGAGAACAGTCAAGAACAATTCCTTTAACAACTATTATTGCGAAAATAAAGGACACCTTGAACGGAGATGTTTTTTTTGACTGAGGAATGAAAAACTTCATAACATTCTTTCATGGATGTCTAAAGAAGTAATTAAACATGTCTCCCATCTTGCTGGAGTAAAAGGCATAGTCTGCAATCAAGAAAAATGATGTGATGAGTCATTCCTTAATTATGATTTTGAGACAAAAAATGCCTACAATTGTAGAAGGAAGAACGTCAGATGGACAACTGACTCTTTAAATTACTCTGAGAAGAGAAAAAGGCATAAGAGGAAGAAAAAAGGTTCAAATTACTTTACTCTCTCTGGAGAAGGCCTTGAATCCAAAGTGTCTGCTCTAGACTTCATTCATATCAATAATCGAGTCTCGGAGCTCCAGACCAGCATAAACAGAATCAAACGGAGCATTAAGAAGGCAAGGAAAGCAGCAGTTTCAGGTATCCCTTGTTCTCCCCTGTTTGAATCTCTTTCGACTAATCCTATTGATTTTTCTAAAAATCTTCATGAAGGAAAGAGAGAAGAAGTCAATATTCTTGATGAGAAAAATGCTCATCAAAATACAACTTGACTGCTCAATGTAGCCCTTCTTGTAATTATAGAAGCATGCTCATAACTCTCAAAAAGATCTTTTGTCTTGAGAAAGTAGTCGTTGTTATATTATTCTTTTCATTATCTTTTTCCTTTACATAATGATGATCGTAAAACTGTTGAGCCTTGCTCCAGTACTTTACATAATGTAATGTTTTTGATCGTCCACTCTTGAGAATAATTCCTTGTTGATTACCTTGAAGGACTTTTTTTTCTTCCCATTGACCAATCAGTTGTTGTTTATCAACAATTATATTATGTTCTTTTGAACTAAGGTTGTCATCAATCTGTTTAGAATGGGTCCTTGAGTTTTTTTTCAAGACTTCTTCTAAATTTGGCTCCATTACTATCTTGGTCGTGTACCAAGTTTGTAACCACATGTGCACGTACTCCTCACCCGTACGGAACATATACGAGTTTCCCTAGGGTTTCCTATGAAACACTCATATATATATATATATATATATATCATGCTCCTCTTTGATACATAAACGTTCCGAAACGTCAAAAAGTTCGCCGGAATTTTGTATGCACAATGTATGGATGCAACAAGGAAGACAAAGTTGAGAAGGGAAAGACTATCGAGTTTCACGATAACCCTGTTTTCATAACCTTCTATCATGTTGTTGATCATGAAAACAAACTACCAGTTCAGATGTCATATTAACTGGTAGGAAATCTTCTTCGAGATTTTGAGGTCTTACGTGAAAAACTTGGAATTGCAACAAGGAAACTTGAATTTCTGAAAAAAGCAACTGACGAGCTCGTCCGTGTTCAATCTCTGGTTGCTGTCCATGTTTAATGTTTTTCGAATTATGTTCTCTAAGAGTTGATTTTATTTTTGTGTAGGAAACTTCTTATGAGAATTTATTCTTGTGTTTTTAAGAAGGATGACTAGGGTTTGGAATAGCCATTATTGTGAGTACACATAGCTATGTCCAACGTTTTCATCTTGCAATGTTTTTAGATTTATTTATTTAAATTCTAAAGTTTATTTGGAAGATGATTTTGCAGTATTAATCTTTATGGTTTCATATATTGCAATTTGATATGGGATATGTGTGTTTGCGTCCGTGAACTATGATTTTCCCATACGTGGTCAAAAGTTAAGTCTTTCATATGTCGATAAGCAAGTATTGATAAAAGATTGAATGAACTTTTGACAAACAAAAGATAAGCCTATTATGTCATTATGAAAATATTGATGGAAGATAGGATGAGCTTTTGTTTACAAAGATTAAGTCTATCATATGTCATTGTGCAAATGGTGATGAGAAATAAAATGAATCTTTGGTTATTCCGCAGTATTTATCTTCCCTAATCCATATTTTTTTATGTAAATATTGTGCGGGTCCGTAAGTTCTCTTATGTGAGTATTTCCGATTAAATTAATCAAAGGTTCTCTTGTGGTTAATTTAATTGAGATTTTTGGATACAAATTCATGTTTCGTGTGATTTGTTAATGTCCAACGAAATCCTTCTTTTCCTGTGAAAGTAAGTTCGCTCTTGTTGTTCTTTCAGGAATGACATTTTATGGGGGAGAGTTCTTAATTGAACTTGTGCTTAATTGCCAAATCTTTGTGGGGAGTGCGACTGTGGAATATTATAGGGGTTATTTCGTATCTTTATAAACTCCTTGATGAATGCATTTAGTTTCGGCTACATGATTGCACCAAAAAAATTTGATATGAGCTTTCTTTTGGTCATGAAGTGTCTCTATGGAAATTTCATTAGGATCCCACTAGTTTTCGTACCTTTGTCAATTTTATTGACAAAAAGGGGGAGAATTAATGTGTAGTTCACACTACAAATACATATGGTTTTCGGATCATTGTGTAAGGGGAAGTGGTTTTCATGTGAGGTGAAGTATTGACTAAGGGGGAGTGATACATATCACCATAATATTGTTGTTGAAGTTGTGATACAATTGAACTTTGATGTTGTGTAATAATACAATGACATTGTTTAACAATGTTTGAGAGCTATTGTTTTCTCATTGTTATGGCTACGGATCTTCAACAACGATGATGCTGAATTGAATACCTTTGGAATCATTGGAGTACTTGGAAGTAACGAATATTTTGAGTAATGTTGAAGAACCAAGGATATCAAGCATGTGTATGAAAAGCTGCAAAGTTTATTTATTTTGTATTCCATATGTATTGATAGTTTTGTCACTAAACTTGACAAAGGGGGAGATTGTTAGAGAATTGCTCGGTCTAACTCGCAAGCGTTGCTATCTCAAGATTGCTTGTCAAGTTTAGCTGCCAAAACTATAAGTCTTGATTTCTAGTCTACTTATAGCTAAGTCTCAGACTAGGATAGTAAGTGTAGTTGAGCTCTAGACTCCACGACGTTCATCATGCAAAGACGAAGAACTACTGAAGGAACTGGTGGAACTTCATCGACAAAAAGGTATATGGAGATTTGAACTTATCTATCACTCAAAAGTCTATCTATTTTATCTCCTATCTTGAGACAAAAGTCATATTGCTATATAAACTTCGATTATACACATTTGCTATTTCGAGACGAGTTTATCTCGCGTATCTATTTCTAAAAATATGTGTTGGTAAGCTTTCGCTTTGGCCAAGTTCATCTTTACTCGTGACGAAATCAATAACTTAAAAATCGATTTCATGAAAAATAGTTTGTGAATAACAACTAAATAACATCCTCTAAGAAAGTTTCAATAATTGAAATGATAGTTTAGAAAATGTAACCATCTTTGGATATAAACATAGTGTGTTCTCACATTTGTGTAAAAGTCCAAAACCGGGAACCCAAAGTATGCATACTCGTATGCGTACTGGCGGTTGTTGGAAATCCGGGTGAGTATGTGTACCCGTACGTGTACTGGTGGAAAGTTCACGTCCGTTAATTTCTGTTGGAGTTTGAAAGTGAAAAACAAACTCAATCTGGTTGCTTAAGTACGTGTACCTGTTCGCATACTTAGGTAGGTTACTTTCTAAAATCGGTTTGTTCATGAACTAATATTTATATAATAAGGAATGCAATCTTTGCAAACCGTGGCTATAATGTTCATGAATCGGTTCGAGTGAATCAAAACCGGTTTTTCTTCGATTGTGTCATGTTTACTTCTATGAGATATAAGCAATTTAACAACTCTCTAACCAGTTCATTTGAGTCATTTGAACTAGTTATGGTGAAGATGAATGAGGTTGATATGAAAGTCCTCATATGGCTAACCATTGGTTAACTACTGTTGAACCAACATCTTGTACACGTTTAGGTACGGTTACTCAAACCTAAATGAAGTTACATTTCATGTGTGTATAACAAGCTAAGTTCGATCTAGCGGTTGAAATATATTAGCTTGAATCTAATCAGGTTTTCATCTAACGGTGAATATTGAATGCTTTGTTACCAAGGTAGCATTGATTGCAAACCCCGATTTTGGAGACTATATAAAGGAGAACTCTAGCAACTGGGAAACCTAATCCCCACACCTCATGTATGATACTAGTTGTATAAGATAGAGTCGATTCTCCTTTAACCTTAGATTTCTATCGAGACCCTGTAGGTTAACGACTTGAAGACTTCATTGGGATTGTGAAGCTAGACCCAACTATTTTCTCTGTAGTTGCGTGATATGATCTTGTTGTTTCTATTGTAATTGAGTGCAATCGTAAGATTGGATTGAGATTTATATCTCCGACAGGCAAGATAGAAAAGTAGTCACAAACACCTTCGCCTCATCGTTTGTGATTCCACAATATCTTGTTTCGCTAGTCGATTAAGATTATTGAGAGGTGATTGATATTTCTAGGATGTTCTTCGGGAATATAATTCTGGTATATTAATTGGTTCCTATTCACCTTGATTTATCAAAAGACGGAAAAAAACTCGTAGGTATTTCTGTGGGAGACAGATTTATCTATTCCTGTAGACTTTTCTGTGTGAGACAGATTTGTTTATTAAAGTCTTCGACTTTGGGTCGTAGCAACTCTTAGTTGTGGGTGAGATCAGACCGAAGTTAGTTTGTAGTGGGCTAGTATCTGTAGCGGGCTTAATACAGTGTGTGTTCAATCTGGACTAATCGATATCAGTTAGCCTCATTAAGAATAATCGATGTCATTTAGTAAAAGCTAGACTTTTATGCCTCTCATACTAGCAGATGCTAATTTGTAAAAGGGAGCAAAAATAATGATGAAATTTTATTTTAAGGAAAAGAAATCATATGATAATGGGGAAGATAATGTATATATTAATAGTGATTATTCCCTGGATATTATCTTAGAAGTATTAGCTATTAGGATTCAGTTAGCTAGGTATCAGGCCACAATAATAGAGATAACGTCCACATAATAGGATCATACCTTTTATCTACCTACCTTTATGGACTTCCGTGGTAGAATTTACCGTTCAGGTATCTTACATTTTCATGAGCTAAAAATGCATATACCCAGTCTTCATCAATAAGGCGGTTGTCTTAGTTAAAAATGATAACAACTGGAAATGGTGCATGGTTGGCTACATATGCAGTGAGACTCTAGTTCTCACATCCTATATCAGATACCACATTTGTTCTTAATGGCCGCTTGCTCAATATCCAACAGTTACTAGGTTCAGTGGTCTAAGAAACTAGGTGCTTATTAGATTTCTAGTAGAAAATTATTTCAACAGAGTCAATGAACAACGCCCATGGTTTTCATGTGGTTTTCTAATTGTTCTGAGAGTTGTTTCTCCAACCGGTTGGCCAGCAAACTATCAATCCATTTTGCGGGGGAGTTAATGTGGTTAATATTATGTAATGTTCCTAAGGAGTATACTGAATTTCAAGATCTAAAGAATATTCTTTCCAAGCTTGGTGAACTTATTGAAACTAAATATCCTTATGGAAATCATCCACTAAATAAAAATGTTAAAGTATATGTTTATATATCTGTTCAATATGCTCTACCAGCAGGAATCCATTTAGTTAATAGAGGAAGAGATGAACCTTTCCTCATTGAATGTAGATACTTCAGACTTCCAAGAAATTTCTGGTACTCATGTCGTATCATTGATCACAAGGATGATGTGTGTCCCAACTGGTTAGCTAACCGAAAAATTCTAAGAAAAGTTAGTACTTATGGTTCCAAATACAATTTACCAAGGGTATTAAAACTAATGATGCCTCCTAAATCACCAGTTTGTCCTTCTGAAACTATTCTAACAAAGGTTGTAAGGGATTCTATAATGATCCAAGCAGACACGGTTCAAGAAAATCATACTCAGATTGATGATCTTAATCAAGATGAAAAGAATAGAGGCAAAGTTTTTGTGGTGGCTCAAAGTGGTAAATCTTTTGCTCATGAATCTTTGAAGAATAAACTCAACATGGGTCCTTTTGGTAACAGATCAACTACTCTTAAAATTCTTGATGTGGGTCATGTACAAACTCAACATATGGTTCTTGCGGTCAATGGTATCCCGGTGATCTTAAGCAAGTCACCAATCAGGTTGATAAACTAGCTGATTCGAATCTGATTCCTGAATCGTGTAGCTCTGGTCTCATACGTACTACCAACTCAGTTAGGAGATTTAAAACTGCAACTGCTCCGACTCAGAAGAATAAAATAACTATAGAATAAGTAGTATCTCTTCCTACTGAACACGATGCTATCTCAAATCTTAAAAGGAAAATCATTCCTAGAGCTGACCTTCAGAAACGTACTAGAGCTAGTTCTTCAACTTTGGCTAGTATTGTAGTCATTCCTGCTAGTACTGGTTTTTCTGAACCATATTATACCAATCGATGTACTCCTATCACCAAATTAGGGGATATATCTACCCTTAACTTATCAAATTGCACCCTCAATACCCATTCTCTGGTTGATCCGTATGGAAATTTCAATGTGCCTACCAATACTACTCAAGCTAACAATGGTGTCTGAAAAAATCCTCTCGTGAGGCTACTAATTTGGTTCTGAATGCTACCCAAGGAATTAATCTCAATGGTGGTATTGCTAACTCTTAGCCTAGTGGTGGTTCTGACTCTACCAATCAGGTTTTCCCTTCTACTCCTTCCACTTCTAATATATCCTTTGATGAACTTAATGTTGCTTCTATCTTTCATGTGAATAATGTTAATATGCTATATTGGAATGTGCGTGGTTTAGGAAGAAAATCTTCCAAGAAAGAACTAAACCTTCTTTTCAAAAACATCAATCCTGATATTTTTTTCATTTCTGAGACTAAAATGAGAAAGGATATTGCTGCTAGGAAAATGAGGTATATGGTATTTCCTTGTACTTTTCAATGTTCCTTGTGTTGGGAGAAGTGGTGGTCTTGTTTTGGCTTGGAGAAAATAAATTGATCTTAACATCTTATCCTATAACAATAGGGGCATCTATGTTACCACCACCGATATCATTCATTCTAAATTATGCCATATTCATTTCATTTATGGAGAACCTAATAGTAACATTAAACATGCCTTTTGGGAAAGCCAATGCAAATTACCTCATATACCTCTAAATGAACCATCCTTCTTTGTAGGTGATTTTAGTGCTCTTTTAGGTACTGAAGATAAGAATGAAGGTGTAGAGGTTGATGATGTTGATTTCTTTAACCTTAGAAATTTTTGTAATGTGTTTGCTTTACATGATCCTGGCTTTTCTGGTCCTAGGTTTACTTGGTCTAATATGCTACAAGGTCCTGATCTCATCCTTGAAAGACTTGATAGATGCCTCATAAATCAAACAACTGAGCATTTTTCCCCCTGATTTTTGTGTTAATAACTTGCCTAGAGATTCTTCTGATCATTGTCATATGCATATTAGTTTTAATTTTGAAGATGTTTGTATGCCAAAACCTTTTCATTTTATGGCCATGTGGATTGAAGACCCTACCTGCAGAGACATAATAACTAACTCTTGGTATGTTAATGTTGTTGGTTCTCCTTCCTATAAGCTAAAGGCCAAGCTCTTAAACACTAAGAAAGGTCTTAGAAACTGGAAAAAAATCCTCTTTTGGTAATATTCAAACCAATATAAAAACAACCAGAGAGGAACGTGTTGATATTCAAACTTCTAATCCTACTTATTCTAGCTCTGTCTCTAGACTTAGAGCCAGGTTATAATATCTGTATAATTTGGAGGAATTATATTGGAAGGATAAATGTAGAGAAGTTTGAATCTTGGAAGGAGATAGAAACTCTCCATATTTCCATAAAGTCACTCTTTTTAGAAGAAAGAGAAATGCTATTAGTTGGATTGAAAATTCCTCTGGTACTACTGTCTTGACTGATAGAGATAACATAGGAAATTTCTTTTTGTTGACTATTTTAAATATTTATATTCCTTTCACCCTTAGTTGTACCAGGATGAAATTCTTCAGGACCTTCCTTTGAAGTTTTCTGATGATAACAATAATCAGTTAAATTTACTTCGTACTACTATGGAATAAAAAATATTATTTTTTAAATGGGAGGTAAAAAAGCTCAAGGACCTGATGGTTTCATGGGTTTATTTTACTAGAAGCAGTGGGATATTATTGGGAAAGTTGTGGTTAATATGACACAGACTTGTTTCCGCACATGGCATATTGCCAAAGTTTTCAACCATACTAACATTTACCTCATCCCAGAAGTTCCCCTTGCTGAGTTGGTTTCTCAATATAGACCTATAGGCCTTTGTAACTTCATTTATAAAATTTTATCCAAAACCCTAGCTAACATACTAAAACCCTTTATGGATAACTTAATTTCTCAAAACCAGAGTGCTTTTGTTCCAAAAAGAAGTATTTCTGATAATATTCTATTAGCGAATGAGGTTATTTATGTTGTTAACCGCCATAAAGGAAAAAATGGCGTTGTATCTATTAAACTTGATATGTCTAAAGCTTACGATAAACTGGAATGGTCGTTCCTTGAAAAAGTTTTTTTTAAAAATGGGCTTATCTGAGCATTGGATAAAACCAACTAATTAATGACTCTCTACTGTTTCTTATTCTGTTTTGTTTAATGGTAGTCCTACTGGCTTAATTACCTGAAAGAGGTCTGAGATAATGTGATCCCCTGTCTCTTTACCTCTATATTATTTGCTCTGAAGCCTTATCTACTTATATTGATTCCTTCACCAAAAAAAGGTAAGGTGGAAGGTATAAAAGTTTGCAAGGATGCCCCTCGTATGACTCATCTCCTCTTTGCTTATGATTTTATCTTGTTTTCTAAAACTACATTTAAGGATTTTCAAATTACTAATTGAAAAAGCGAGGGTCTAACAACCACACCCAATATTTCGTTTAGCAATCTGTATATGGACTAACTCCAATATACTTTCAAGAGAATCTTAAGAAAAGTATATCAAAGAGCTATATCTCAATTTCTCGATTCAATCCTCACTCAAAGAAATAGAAATCTGCGAGCCTGATTGAATACAAGAGAAATCACTTGAACGTTACCAAAGACCAATGTTTAAGGATCAATTAATTTCAATCAACAACCAAAGGTTGGATTTACCAATTAATCGATTCAACGCTCAACCTGTGATATTTCAATTATATAACAAAATATAATGCGGAAAAGAAATAACACATACACCGTAAGTTTTGTTAACGAGGAAACCGCAAATGCAGAAAAACCCCGGGACTTAGTCCAGATTGAACACACATTGTATTAAGCTGCTACAGACACTAGCCTACTATAAACTAACTTCGGTTTGGACTGTAGTTGAACCCCAATCAATATCACACTGATCCAAGGTACAGTTGCGCTCCTTACGTATCTGATCCCAGCAGGATACAACGCACTTGATTCTGTTAGATGATCTCACCCACAACTAAGAGTTGCTACGACCCAAAGTCGAAGACTTTAATAAACAAATTTGTATCACACTGAAAAGTCTACATAAATAGATAAATTTGTCTCCCACAGAAATACCTAAGAGTTTTGTTCCGTCTTTTGATAAATCAAGGTGAACATGAAGCAATTGATATACCAGACTTATATTCCCGAAGAACAACCTAGAAATATCAATCACCTCACAATAATCTTAATCGACTAGCGAAACAATATATTGTGGAATCACAAACGATGAGACGAAGATGTTTGTGAGAACTTTTCTATCTTGCCTATCAAAGAAATTAATCTCAAGCCAATCTTACGATTGTACTCAAATATGATAGAAACAGCAAGATAAGATCACGCAACTACAGAGAAAATAGTTGGGTCTGGCTTCACAATGCCAATGAAGTCTTCAAGTCGTTAACCTACAGGGTCTTGATAGAAACCTAAGGTGAAAGGAGAATCAACTCTAGCTTATACAACTAGTATCACACAGGTGGTGTGGGTATTAGGTTTCCCAATTGCTAGATTTCTCCTTTATATAATCTCCAAATCAAGGTTTGCAATCAATGCTACCTTGGTAACAAAGCATTCAATATTCACTGTTAGATGAAAACCTGATTAGACTCAAGCTAATATCTTTCAACCTTTATATCGAACTTAGCTTGTTATACACACATGAAATTTAACTTCATTTAGGTTTGAGTAACCGTACCTAAACGTGTACAAGTCGTTGGTTCAACAGTAGTTAACCAATGGTTAGCCATATGAGCACTTTCATATCAACCTTATTCATCTTCACCATAACTAGTTCAAATGACTCAAAATAACTAGTTAGAGAGTTGTTCAATTTCTTAGATCACATAGAAGTATACAATACACAATCGAAGCAAAAACAGTTTTGATTCACTCGAATCGATTCATGAACATTATAGCCACGGTTTGCAAATATTGCATTCCTTAATTTATAAATGTCTTAGTTCACGAATTAAACTGTTTTTAGAAAATAACCACCTTAAGTACGCATACTTAAGTACCCGGACTGAGCTTGTTTTCAGTTCACAAACTCCAGCAGAAATTCACGGGATGTGAACTTCCGCCAGTACGCGTACGGGTACGCGGACTTAGCTCCGGTCATCCTGAACAAGCAAAGTACACATACTTTGGTTCAAGGATTTTGGACTTACACAAGTATGAATACACATACAATGTTTATATCCAAACATGGTTATATATTCTAAACTCTCATTTCAATCATTGAAACATTCTTAGAGGATGTTATGTAGTTGTTATTCATAAACTATTTTTCATCAAAGCGATTTTCAAGTAATTGAAATAACCATCATGATTTTCGTCACGAGTAAAGATGTGATTCAAATTTTTGATTGTCGTTGTTTTTTTAGTAAATAGGATTCGAACTCTAAGACTTGTTAAGATTAATTTTAAAGGAATAAAATAGAGAGTTATTGGGTCTAGGATTCGGACAAACTCATATCAATAGGTTCAATTATTCATTCTCAACAATTATCGCTTAACAAATAAAACAACATCGACTCTTATTTTTTCCAAGGTAGATCCTCCAAACATTAGTTATAAATCGTAAGCATGGGACATCAAACATCTAAGCAAGCATGACCCATCTAATAAAATGATAACTAATTTTTTCAAATCATATTTCAATTAAAATTAATGCAAAAGTCATATAGAAAATAAAATAAAATAAAATCACCCATGTATGAAGTTCGTGTTCCTCCGTCGACCTAGTGTTGGGGTCTAGCTCCACATGGTGAAAACAAACTCAAAGCAATTTTTCATTGCTCAAAAAGGTGTTTACAAGGAGAAAAGGTATAAGCAGTGAGTTTGTAACAGAAATAATTGTTACAAAACGAACTGTTACAGAGAAACACTAACAGACTGTTGCGATTTCGAAATAATTGTTACAGAAATTGTTACAAAGATATTGAATTTGAAACTATAGGCAACGGTTTTGCGACTGTTCTTGACTGTTGTTCTGTGTTCTTCTTCTTCTTTAATGGCAGCAGCAGAGACCAGCTCTGCAACTCCCGATTCTCACCTCTATTCCGTCCCCTAACTCTCCATAACCTTCTAGGATTCCCAGCAACTTATTTATACCCATAGCGACTCTAAATCTCTCGAGTAAATGAAAAATATTTTTGATTATTCTCCATGCAAGGTACGGGTATTTTCTTACTTTTTTTTATCTCCTCACGAGGTCTGCTGGTATTGACATGTTCCAATTACTTTGATACAGGACTCTTGAATGAATTAAACTCCATCCAGCCACATGCTACCACCAAGAATATCTCAACAAAATACCAAAAATATCTCTCGAGAATATTCTTTCACTGTTTAAACCAATCTCCACGTTGCATCCATATTTGATCAATTCCAACACACATACCTTCCCTGTTTGAATGAAACAGGTCATTCTGCAACCAATTCCACAAATACACGCAGATACAGTCAAACCCGTGAACCCTGTTTTCTTTGGATCCAACCATCCAGCCAACCTGGATTGATTCTAAGACCCTTACCGGCCATGTTTCACCTAATGGAGCTATCCCAAACAAGTATAGCCATTAAATCTCACTACAAAGCTTCGAATTCTCATACCCTAATTCTGGTCCGTGAAGAACAACTTTCCCGCCAAAACTGTGTTGCTTCAGATCCATGATTCTAGCAAACCCAGCCAAAGTTTATGAATTTCATCAATCATACCAACCCTGTTAAGCTTTAACAGACTCACCCAAGAAGTTTCAGCGATTGAATCTCATTATTCACACCACAAACACAAACCCTAATTCTATTCCGTGAAGTTCAAAAATTCCCGCCAATTTCAAATTCAAACGGAGAAGAAGATGGGTGCCCCTTATCCGATCCTGGGGTACGAATATCAACTTCCTTTTTGGGGTGACCTGGGGTGCCCCTTAGTAATTGAGTTGCCCCTTAACCAATAACGAGAGTCCGAATTGCACGTTTCCTCCGGGTGCAAATAACAACTTTTCGAGCTGATTCTTTTAAAAACGTTTATTCTCCAAAAATACCTACAAACAAGTTTATTAGTGATAAAATGAGTCCCAGCTAATGTATTTATGGGTAAAAATGTGTCGCACTTACGTGCTTATCAAGATGAACCTGGCCAAAGAGAAATTTTACCAACACATATTTCGAGAAATAGATAAGCGAGATAAACTCGGCTCGAAATAGCAAATGTGTATAAACGAAGTCTATATAGCAATACGATTTTTGTCTCAAGATAGGAGATAGAGTAGATAGACTTTTGAGTGATAGATAAGTTCAAGTATCCACATACATTTTTGTCGATGAAGATCCACCAGTTCCCTGAGTATTTCTTAGTCTTTGCATGATGAACGTCGTAGAGTCTAGAGCTCAACTACACTTTCTATCCTAGTCCGAGACTTAGCTATAAGTAGACTAGAAATCAAGACTTATAGTTTTGGCAACTAAACTTGACAAACAAACTTGATATAACAACGCTTGTGAGTTCGACCGAGCAGTGCTCTAATAATCTCCCCTTTTGTCAATTTTAGTGAAAAAACTATCAATACATATGGAATACAAAATAAATAAACTTTGCAGCTTCTCATCCACATGTTTGATCTTCTTGGCTCTTCAACATTCCTCGAAATCTTCGTCACTTACAAGTACTCCAATGATTCCAAAGATATTCAATGCAACATCATCGTTGTTTAAGATTCGTAGCCATAACAATGAGAAAACAAAAGCTCTCAATCATTGTTACACAGTGTCATAGTATTATTACACAACATCAAAGTTCAATTGTATCACAACTTCGAAAACAAGACTATGGTGATATGTAGCACTCCCTCTTAGTCAATACCTCATCTCACATGAAAACCAGTCCCCCTTACATAATGATCCGAAAACCATATGTATTTGTAGTGTGAACTATACATTAATTCTCCCCCTTTTTGTCAATAAAATTGGCAAAGGTACAGAAACTAGTGGGATCCTAATGAAATTTCCATAGAGACACTTCATGACCAAAAGAAAGTACATATCAACTTTTTAGATGCAATCATATAGTCGAAATTAAATGCATTCATCAAAGAGTTTATAAAGATTCAAGATAACCCCTATAATATTCCACAGCCTCACTCCCCACAAAGATTTGGCAATTAAGCACAAGTTCAATTAAGAACTCTCCCCCATAAAATGTCTTTCCCTAAAGAACAACAAGAGTGACCTTACTTTCACAAGAAAAGAAGGATTTATTTGGATATTAACAAATCACATAAAATTTGAATTTGTATCCAAAAATCTCAATTAAATTAACCAGTAGAGAACGTATGATTAATTTAATCAGAAATGCTCACATAAGAGAACTTACGGAGCCGTACAGTATTTACATAAAAATATGGATCAGGGAAGATCAATACTGCGGAATACACAAAGATTCATTCTATTCTTCATCACTATTTGCACAATGACATAATAGACTTAATCTTTGTCAACAATAGCTCATCCCATCTTCCATCAATATTTTCATAATGACATAGTAGGCTTATCTTTTGTATTCAAAAGTTCATTCTATCTTTTATCAATACATTCATATCGACAGATAATAGAGATAACTTTTGAACAAGTATGGGGCAGTCAAGGTTCACGGACGTAAACAACATATCCCATAATAATTTGCAATATATGAAACCATAAAAATTAATACTGCAACAATCTTTGTCCTTAGAAGGTAGAATCAATCTTTTTCGCACGGATTTACACCAAGAATAGCTACCAAAGGCGCATGAAAAGATTTTCTTAACAAAGAAGAACATACAAAAACAATAAATACCATGCATCATAGTTCACATAAGATGATTGTGCACATTCAAGAATCTCATAATAATGCGTACTATTGCCCATTCTTGAACTTCCTTCTTTGTGATTCACCAACAACATTCTTGTAAAATCTACAAATGAGCTTAGAAGAGTAGTACTCCAAGAATCCAAGTGCCCAAGTCCAAGAGAAGTGAAACAAGTGCGAGGAAACGGAGCACAACAGTCAAAAACAAGAGACGGGACAAAGACCAATCTTAACACGTCCAAATTCAGGAATTCTCATCTCCATTTTGAATAGAATTCAAATAGAAAGAGAATGCAAAAATAATGAGGTAATTCCGAGTTCGGACGAAAAAGTTACGGCCAAAACAAGTTTACCGAATATCGACGTCTACTGTCAAGTATGCATACCGGTTTGCAAACGAATTTTCATGACCTGGAGCAGTACGCAAACGGGTATGCGTACTAAAATACCTGGATTTTGATTTTAAATGATGGTATTCATACCTGGTATGTGTACCATGAAGTCCAAACATCCCGAACTACTATTTTCAAACCTAAATATTTAAGAACCTTAAACACAGATCAAGTTAGGTAGAAATGAACTATAAGCAAGGTACGTGTATCATTATAAGTACTCTAAGAAAATAAAAACACAAATCTTTCTCAAGTTTATAGACATACCTTTTTAGAAGAATCCAATCGAATTCTACAGCCTTACCGAACATAATCTGTGTGCCCCGATTCTGGTGCTTCCCTCACCGTATACATAGCAGGGCATTCCTTGATGAGGATGCACTAACAACACACTCAAGTTGTGTTGATGTGAGTAATTTATTGCTCACCACAAGTGACTTTTGAATTATCATGAAAGAGATCGCTTTTAGAACCTTTCACATCCAAATCCATCTTCTCAAAGAACTGTTTAAGTTTCAACATCATGGATACTGCATTCTTCATAGTCATGGAATTTTCTAGGAGATCATTCCTTTTCACACTCAAAACATCATTGAATTTCTTTGGTATCCACTCCTGAGTGTATTTAGGAACAATCAGAACCTTCTTCCCATTACTCTCTTCTAGAATTCTCGGAAGAGAATCAGATTGACTATTCTTTTGCAAGTTAGTCTTTCTCCAACTGGGAGCATCGAATATTTTCTTCGTCTTTACGAAGTTATCCTTTTGATAACCATTACGATTTTGAAAAGGATTCGTATGACGTTTATAGGCAAATATAGGTTTATCACAGCACTGATTCCTTTGCCTAAAGGTTGGACAGTTACAACCTGTAACGTTAATGGGATTAGCCCTAACATATGATCTTGGTTTCACAACTTCTTATGATGCCCAAAGAAGAACATCATGAAGTTTCTCATTCCTTATACGGAAACGACATCTCCTTTCCAGGTGACTTTTATTTCCACAATAGTGGCAAACATAAGGAATGTTCTTACCTCGAGCTGTATGTGCTGACTTTGGAGGTTGATATACTTTGCTCCTTCGAACTTTAACTGCCGGCGAAGGTATTTCACTTTTGCCATCAGTGGAAACCTTTTGTGGAGAAGATTCACCAGCCTTGACAAATTTTACCTCTTTGCGAATACTTGAAGCATCTATTCCCTTATAGCCCAATCCTCGTGTATCACAGTGATTTTTATTTGCTTCTAGCATAGTGGTTAATTTGCTTGAACTAGTATTGAACTTTTTCAAGTCATCTTCCAATATCTTGATTTCATCAAGAGCAGCAGCTAAATCAGCCTCAAGGCGTTTTTCTCGAGCGGGATAAGCGTTTTCTCTATCATGAAAACTTGTTTGCTGGGGTTAATCCTTGCTTCAGATCTGCAAGCTTCTCTTCCAACAAAAAGTACTTTTGATAAAGATTATCACATTCAAGTGACTTTATACGTAGGTTTTCCTCAGAATCCTTGAGGATCGATTCGTTAGAACGATTCGAAACATAAACACCTGCGTAACATCTTCTCAATTTCTTGTTTTCTCGACAGAGAGAAGTCAGAAGAGGTGTGACATGAGAAGTTGTCATCTTCTTCTTTTCCAAAGAATTCAAAACCTTAACATACTCTGAGACTTCCTCATCAACATCTCTATCAATATCCGAATCACCTTCATCAAAAAGTTCATCAAACTATTCTTCTAGGCGTATTTCCCAGACTTCAACAGGTTCTATATTAAGAGAATGTTTAGATACTGACCTAGATATGACAGTTCTCTCAGGTGAATCCAAGCTTTGAAAAACATATGGTAATTTATGAACTGGTACGTTATTAGAGATAGACTCGTCCATAAAAATCAGATTGCTTCAAACACAGACTTATAAGGGTCTTAACGTGTTTGCATGTTCTTATACCAATTGAAAAAGCGGGGGTCTAATAACTACAACCAATATTTCGCTTAGCAAACTGTATGGACTAACTCCAATATACTTTCAAGAGAATCAACTAGACAGTCAGACTCAATCTTAAGAAAAGTATATCAAAGAGTTATATCTCAATTTCTCGACTCAATCCTCACTCAAACAAATAGAAATCTGCGAGCCTGATTGAATACAAGAGAAATCACTTGAACGGTACCAAAGACCAATGTTCAAGGATCAATCAATTTCAATCAACAATCAAAGGTTGGATTTACCAATTGATCGATTCAACGCACAACCTGTGATATTTCAATTATATAACAAAATATAATACGGAAAACAAATAACACAGACACCAGAAGTTTTGTTAATGGGGAAGCCGCAAATGCAGAAAAACCCCGGGACCTAGTCCATATTGAACACATAATGTATTAGTCCGCTACAGACACTAGCCTACTACAAACTAACTTCGGTCTGGACTAAAGTTGAACCCCAATCAATATCACATTGATCCAAGGTACAGTTTCGCTCCTTACGTCTCTGATCCCAGCAGGATACTATGCACTTGATTCCCTTAGATGATCTCACCCACAACTAAGAGTTGCTACGACCCAAATTCGAAGACTTTAATAAACAAATCTATATCACACTGAAAAGTCTACAAGAATAGATAAATCTGTCTCCCACAGAAATACTTAGGAGTTTTGTTCCGTCTTTTGATAAATCAAGGTGAACATGAACCAATTGATATACCAGACTTATATGCCCGAATAACAGCCTAGAAATCAATCACCTCACAATAATCTTAATCGACTTTCGAAACAAGATATTGTGGAATCATAAACGATGAGACGAAGATGTTTGTGAAAACTTTTCTATCTTGCCTATCGGAGAAATTAATCTCAATCCAATCTTACGATTGTACTCAAATATGATAGAAACAGTAAGATCAGATCACGCAACTACAGAGAAAATAGTTGGGTCTGGTTTCACAATCCCAATGAAGTCTTCAAGTCGTTAACCTACAGAGTCTCGATAGAAACCTAAGGTTAAAGGAAAATTGACTCTAGATTATACAACTAGTATCACACATGAGGTGTGGGGATTAGGTTTCCCAGTTAATAGAGTTCTCCTTTATATAGTCTCCAAATCAGGGTTTGCAATCAATTACCTTGGTAACAAAGCATTCAATATTCACTTTTGCCATAAGTGGAAACCTTTTGTGGAGAAGAATCACTAGCCATGACAAATTTTACCTCTTTGCTAATACTTGAAGCATCTATTCCCTTATAGCCCAATCCTCGTGTATCACGGTGATTTTTATTTGCTCCTAGCATAGTGGTTAATTTGCTTGTACTAGTATTGAACTTTTTCAAGTCATCTTCCAACATCTTGATTTTATCAAGAGCAGCAGCTAAATCAGCCTCAAGGCGTTTTTCTCGAGCGGGATAAGCGCTTTCTCTGTAATCAAAACTTGTTTGGTGGGAGTTAATCCTTGCTTCAGATTCTGCAAGCTTCTTTTCCAACAAAAAGTAATTTTGATAAAGATTATCACATTCAAGTGACTTTATACGTAGGTTTTCCTCAGAATCCTTGAGGATCAATTCGTTAGAACGATTCAAAACATAAACACCTGCATAACATCTTCTCAATTTCTTGTTTTCTCGACAGAGAGGAGTCAGAAGAGGTGTGACATGGGAAGTTGTAATCTTCTTCTTTTCCAAAGAATTCAAAACCTTAACATACTTTGAGACTTCCTCATCAACATCTCTATCAATATCTGAATCACCTTCATCAGAAAGTTCATCCAACTGTTCTTCTAGGCGTATTTCCCATACTTCAACAGGTTCTAAATTAAGAGAATGTTTGGATACTGACCTAGATGTGACAATTCGCTCAGGTGAATCCAAGCTTTTAAAAAAATCTGGTAATTTATGAACTGGTACATTATTAGAGATAGACTCGTCCATAAAAATCAGATTGCTTCAAACACGGACTTATAAGGGTCTTAACGTGTTTGCCTCCTCTTATACCAATTGAAAAAGCGGGGGTCTAACAACCACAACCAATATTTCTCTTAGCAATCTGTATGGACTAACTCCAATATACTTTCAAGAGAATCAACTAGACAGTCAGACTTAATCTTAAGAAAAGTATATCAAAGAGTTATATCTCAATTTCTCGATTCAATCCTTACTCAAACAAATAGAAATTTGCGAGCCTGATTGAATACAAGAGAAATCACTTGAACGGTACCAAAGACCAATGTTCAAGGATCAATCAATTACAATCAACAAGAAAAGGTTGGATTTACCAATTGATCGATTCAACGCACAACCCGTGATATTTCAATTATGTAACAAAATATAATGCAGAAAAGAAATAACAAAGACACCATAAGTTTTGTGAACGAGTAAACCGCAAATACAGAAAAACCCCGGGACCTAGTCCAGATTGAACACACACTGTATTAATCCGCTACAGACACTAGCCTACTACAAACTAACTTCATCCTGGACTGTAGTTGAACCCCAATCAATCTCACACTGATCCAAGGTACAGTTTCGCTCCTTACGTCTCTGATCCCAACAGGATACTACGTACTTGATTCCCTTAGCTGATCTCACCCACAACTAAGAGTTGCTACGACCCAAAGTCGAAGACTTTAATAAACAAATCTATATCACACTAAAAAGTCTACAAGAATAGATAAATCTGTCTCCCACAGAAATACTTAAGAGTTTTGTTCTGTCTTTTGATAAATCAAGGTGAACAAGAACCGATTGATATACCAGACTTATATTCCCGAAGAACAACCTAGAAATATCAATCACCTCGCAATAATCTTAATCGACTTTCGAAACAAGATATTGTGGAATCATAAACGATGAGACGAAGATGTTTGTGATTTTCTATCTTTCCTATCGGAGAAATTAATTTCAATCCAATCTTACGATTGTACTCAAATATGATAGAAACGGCAAGATCAGATCACAGAACTACAGAGGAAATAGTTGGGTCTGGCTTCACAATCCCAATGAAGTCTTCAAGTCGTTAACCTACAGGGTCTCGATAGAAACCTAAGGTTAAAGGAGAATCGACTCTAGATTATATAACTAGTATCACACATGAGGTGTGGGGATTAGGTTTTCCAATTTCTAGAGTTCTCCTTTATATAGTCTCCAAATCAGGGTTTGCAATCAATTACCTTGGTAACAAAGCATTCAATATTCACTTTTGCCATAAGTGGAAACCTTTTGTGGACAAGAATCACTAGCCTTGAAAATTTTTACCTCTTTGTTAATACTTGAAGAATTTATTCCCTTATAGCCCAATCCTCGTGTATCATGGTGATTTTTATTTGCTCCAAGTCATCTTCCAACTTCTTGGTTTTATCAAGAGCAGCAGCTAAATCAGCCTCAAGGCGTTTTTCTCGAGCGGGATAAATGCTTTCTCTGTCATCAAAACTTGTTTGGTGGGAGTTAATCCTTGCTTCAGATTCTGCAAGCTTCTCTTCCAATAAAAACTACTTTTGATAAATATTATCACATTCAAGTGACTTTATACGTAGGTTTTCCTCAGAATCCTGGAGGATCGATTCGTTAGAACGATTCGAAACATAAACACCTGCGTAACATCTTATCAATTTCTTGTTTTCTCGATAGAGAGAAGTCAGAAGAGGTCTGACATGAGAAGTTGTCATCTTCTTCTTTTACAAAGAATTCAAAACCTTAACATACTCTGAGACTCCCTCATCAACATCTCTATCGATATCTGAATCACCTTCATCAGAAAGTTCATCCAACTGTTCTTCTAGACGTATTTGTCAGATTTCAACAGGTTCTACATTAAGAGAATGTTTAGATACTTGTAAGGACCCTCAAGCTCGTCAGCGCTATTAGAGCAGTCAAAAGACGAATTAACCGATAATGACTCGATTAATTAGAGACGAACGTAATTAATAGAAATTAATCTAACAACGATCTAGATATGAAACTCACTAGATAGATCTAGAAAAGTTATGCGGAATAGACTACTCGAACGTGTCATTCAGACACCGGACGAAGAAGTTATCACTGGATTAGTATGAAGGGAAAATAATCTTTTTACATCTAAACCGCCTGGCTGCCCATATCATTTATCTGGGTGCCTGTATTACTTTCTTTTGTCCTTATCATCACTCAAACGTGTCGATGAGAAATCAGTTCTCTTTTCTTTTCTTTTTCTTTTTCTTCTTCTTTGTTATCCGTTCTTCTTCTCCATGTTCTTTCTCTTTCTCTTCTCCGTTGATCTCAATTCAAAGGATTGAGTTCAGTTTTTGTTGGTCGTTCATAGTAAACTTATTAACTTGATGAATCGAAGATGAAGTGATAGTTTTAGAGAGTTGATTTGATTTTGGAAGAGAAATAAAAGATGAGCCGAATTAGGGTTCTTGAGTCGATTTGGGAGATTATGTGGATTTGAGTAAGCTGATGTTTGTTATGAGTTGTTAATAGATGTTTAAGGATAGGGTGGTTATTAATTTGGAGATATGAAGTAGTTTTGAGGATGAATCAAGAGTTAGGGTTTCTCAGAGATTGAATTAGGAATTCGTTTTAGTGATGATTAAGATGAAATTCAAGGATGGGTTTTGAAGAACGTGATGTGAAGAAAGAGGTTATGGTTTTAATTTGAAGTTTTAGTTTAAAACAAGAACAATAATTGAGAAATGGGGAATTAAGGATTTTAACTGCAGGTAATATCTTCTTTGTCAATTGAACTGAATTATGAATTGAGTTTGTGTATGTTCAGTTACTTCTGTGTAGATAAATTATTGTGTTTAATTATTGAACCTGAATTAAGATTGGAAGTTGTTGAGAAAAACCAGTGACCTAGAGATCTTGTTTTGTGTTAGTAAACTTAGAAATGGTGTTGCTATTAGTTTTTTAGAGATGATGTTTCTGTTCAGAAGGGGAAGAATTTGGTTGTTGTTCAGTGGAGAAGAATCAATGGAGAATTGATGTTGTTTTGTTGATTAAATTGAACTGAGATGCAGTTGTAGATAAATGGAATTGGTGGAGAA
The DNA here is from genome assembly GCF_003573695.1 of Papaver somniferum. Classification (NCBI taxonomy): domain Eukaryota; kingdom Viridiplantae; phylum Streptophyta; class Magnoliopsida; order Ranunculales; family Papaveraceae; genus Papaver; species Papaver somniferum. The sequence continues at coordinate 129,813,656 of NC_039358.1, read as the reverse complement.
ATTATAATTTTAATTAGGCTAGTATTGTTCCAGGAAATGGGTGTATGGATTGTTGAAACTGCGGGTGAAGCTGTAACTTCAAATGGAGATGTTAGTGAAGCTTAACTTAGTTAGATAAGTAAAGGTTACTGGTGCTGATTGTGTGGAAATACAGGGGAACTAGTATTGATGTGAATTACAGGGAGAGGATGTTCGTAGTGGTGGTTGAATGCATTACGTAACTGGAAGTCAAGAAGTGAATGAACATGGAGTTTTAGTTGTATGTTGATATTGAGATGCTAGTTGAACTCAACTGAGTAGGTAGAGATTCGGGTTTGAATGTGAAGTACTGCCTGAGATGAAGGTGTTGAAATGAGAATGGTGTTGATGTTGTGAGAGTTGGATTTGAGGTTTAGTTGAATTGGATTGTGAATGATTTAGCATTGGTGCTGGTTCTGTAGTTGTCGCTGTGAAGTTCTAATAACAGAAAGAATAGTTGGATTTTGATTCAAGCCTGGGAAATAGGTTGATAGAGTTTATGTGTTTACTTTTATGTTTTGGCTTGTGCACTAGAAGTTTGGCATGAGCAATGGCATGTACCTGAATCCTTTTACCAGTCAAATGTCTGACTGATTCAACTCACCTGACTTAGATCATATGAATGAGTTAACTCAGTCTAAACCAGACTCAACTCACTAAGTTGACTCGTGTGACCAAATCATTGACTTAGTTGACTTGACCTTGACTTGTTGACCCTGGACTTGACCTTTGGTTAGACGTGGACTGTTAGTCAACTCATTTGACAGTTATTGACCGTCAGTTGACCCAGTTGGGCCAGGCCTTGTGTTAATGTGCCGAGTTTAGTGGACATGGGCTTAGGCATAGTTTTCTTATTTTGATAACTTGGACCCTTATGGTCCGAATTGACCTTTGGTTCCTTCTACAAGGTTGTAGATATTCATCAGACCTATCTAATGAACTATAAAACCAACCCAAAACAATTAGTAAACTCTAGATGTGCTAAAGTTAGATAATGAAAAGATGTAGAATCATAAATGGGCTTAAAACTTAGAAATAGTTCACTTAACCTATAACTAGAGAATTGTATGAGATTACTTGTGTAAGCCTTTTGGCTAATTCTTAGAGTGCTTCTGTGATTAACAGTTACTCCTTATTAACAACGACCAATTCAAAGATTGAGCTAGTGGATTATGGATCTCAAGGTAGGCGAGGTTTGTCATCAAATCAGGTGGGAACTCTATAACCTTCTTTTAATCATTAAGTTCCTTTTCATATGCGAGCATGATGTGCCATTACTTCTTATGAGCATATTTGTGTGTAAATGATTGGGCATGTTGTGTAATATGCATTGTGTGGATTCTACAAATGCTATATCTATTTTTATGCTTATTATATCCCAGATGAGGCAATATCATTATATAGGGGAATATTACCTTTTACAATTTCTTGTGAGAATCCAATCGTTTGCATATTATGCTTGATTGCAAAATCTTCGGGACTTATGATGGTAGTTCTTGAATCATGATTTGTATGGGCACTCTGTGTGGATGGCGTTATCATTCGAGTATGGAGTTATTCTGCTTTCGCTATCTCTAATGAGTTTGGCGAGGTCTGAATGACATATTTTAGTTGTTATAGTTTCACTTTTGTAGATTCATCTGGTGGTGGTCTTTCACAGATATTGTTATTATGGTACGCAATACCTGAGGAAGTGGAATTAGAATAACATTCTTTCATTAATGATATATTACGATGCTTGCTTATTGCTGAGTGAATAATTTGATGTGTGTTTGAGTGAAATCCCCGCGAGGAGTGACCGTGGTCTCCCCACAGCTCCTTGCTAAGTCTTATAGCCCAGATGAGGCAATACATAACACGGGAAGTGCATATAATAGCCATCTAGCGCGTAAATCGAAATATTATTACTTTTTATTTTATAACATAATTTATGTCATTAATGACCCAGATGAGGAAATAGTATATCGAGGTATTTGGGGAAATTACTCTTACACATGTTATGCATGATGACATGTTTTAAATTACTACTTCTTTAGCACTGTGAAGCATATTAGTGATTACTTGAAAGTTATTTGTTTCCATTGGGCACCCCTTTGGGATGATGTGCTCACTCGTTCCCACTTCAGTTTTCAGTAATCAGAAGAAAAGGTGCGCTCGAAGATAACCGTTTCGTAGCTTAATGATTTTATCGTATTAGAGATGTTGTTTATCTTTTGTTTATGTATATTTTTGTTAATATGTAAAATAACATATTATAATATTCATATCACTCGAGAGATCTTCAATTATACAATAACAGAGAGTATGGGTTTGTTTTTGGGACTAGCTTATGTAATTGAGATTCTTAAATTCATTAATCTAGATTTGATGCTTTTAATTAGGTTGTAATCCTATTAGCTAAGCAGGTGATTAGGTTGGGGCGTCACAGGTTGGTATCAGAGCTCACTATTAAATCTTACATGGGCAACAATAGATAATAGATAGTATCTGTTAGTGAACTAGATTAGTTTAGAACTGAGATGGGTTGTGAGATAAATCATAATCACTAAAATCTATCAATAACTAAAAGATTTATTTGGTTGATTAGTTTGTTTGTTTAGTTGCGTGTACTTTTTATGAAGTAAAATTTTTAGGATAAACCAATTACGTACATTATAGGTTAGAAGATGATAGAGATTAGAGAGTAATTAGTGTAGAATTATGAACATGTAGTCAATCCAATAATGAAGAGTTAGAAAGATTAGTATACTTGATAAATTTTGAAATTTATATAGAAAACTTATTGAGTACCTTGACTTATTCGTAGAGCTATCGATTTATTGAGATGGAAATTAATGGGAAAAACATAGCTTTAATTATTTGTTAGCGCTTAAATTAGTATAGCTTAGGTCGAAAATTTTGATTTATAGATCACAGATTTATATAAGAGACTTTATTATATAGTATCATCTAATGTACTTAGAGAACAATAATCTATTGAAACATATATTAATATACTGAACCTAAAGCTACAAACTAAAGAATTTAGTTGTAGAAATGCCATATAGGTTTGTGTTTCATTTCTTGTTGTTGTGAACTCACTTGGAATGAGTTAGTTATCGCGTGTTAGTAAGTATAAGCAGTACTTACATTTAGGCGAGGGACAATATTTTTATTTTAAGGTGGGGAGATTTGTCGATTAGAAGGATGGTTCGATTTTCAAGGACGAAAATGAATAAGGTGGGGAGAATGTAAGGACCCTCAAGCTCGTCAGCGCTATTAGACCAGTCAAGAGACGAATTAACCGATAATGACTCGATTAATTAGAGACGAACGTAATTAATAGAAATTAATCTAACAACGATCTAGATATGAAACTAGTATCACTAGATAGATCTAGAAAAGTTATGCGGAATAGACTATTCGAACGTGTCATTCAGACACCGGACGAAGAAGATATCATTGGATTAGTATGAAGGGCAAATAATCTTTTTACATCTAAATCGCCTGGCTGCCCTTATCATTTATCTGGGTGCATGTATCATTTTCTTTTGGCCTTAGCATCATCCAAACGTGTCGATGAGAAATCAGTTCTCTTTTCTTTTCTCTTTCTTCTTCTTTCTTCTCCGTTCTTTTTCTCCCTGTTCTTTCTCTTTCTCTTCTCTGTCGATCTCAATTCAAAGGATTGAGTTTAGTTTTTGTTGGTCGTTCATAGTAAACTTATGAACTTGATGAATCGAAGATGAAGTGATAGTTTTAGAGAGTTGATTTGGTTTTGGAAGAGAAAGAAAAGATGAGCCGAATTAGGGTTCTTGAGTCGATTTGGGAGATTATGTGGATTTGAGTAAGCTGATGTTTGTTATGAGTTGTTAATAGATGTTGAAGGATAGGGTGGTTATTAATTTGGAGATATGAAGTAGTTCTGAGGATGAATCAAGAGTTAGGGTTTCTCAGAGATTGAATTAGGGATTCGTTTTAGTGATGATTAAGATGAAATTCAAGGATGGGTTTTGAAGAAAGTGATGTGAAGAAAGAGGTTATGGTTTTAATTTGAAGTTTTAGTTTAAAACAAGAACAGTAATTGAGAATTGGGGAATTAAGGATTTCAACTGAAGGTAATATCTTCTTTGTCAATTGAACTGAATTATGAATTGAGTTTGTGTATGTTCAGTTACTTCTGTGTAGATAAATTATTGTGTTTAATTATTGAACCTGAATTAAGATTGGAAGTTGTTGAGAAAAACCAGTGACCTAGAGTTCTTGTTTTGTGTTAGTAAACTTAGAAATGGTATTGCTATTAGTTTTTTAGAGATGAGGTTTGTGTTAAGAAGGGAAGAATTTGGTTATTGTTCAGTGGAGAAGAATCAATGGAGAATTGATGTTGTTTCGTTGATTAAATTGAACTGAGATGCAGTTGTAGATAAATGGAATTGGTGGAGAAATTGTAATTGTAATTAGGCTAGTATTGTTCCAGGAAATGGGTGTATAGATTGTTGAAACTGCGGGTGAAGCTGTAACTTCAAATGGAGATGTTAGTGAAGCTGAACTTAGCTAGATGAGTAAAGGTTACTGGTGCTGATTGTGTGGAAATACAGGGGAACTAGTATTGATGTGAATTACAGGGAGAGGATGTTCGAAGTGGTGGTTGAATGCATTATGTAATTGGAAGTCAAGAAGTGAATGAACATGGAGTTTTAGTTGTATGTTGAGATTGAGATGCTAGTTGAACTCAACTGAGTAGGTAGAGATTCAGGTTTGAATGTGAAGTACTGCCTGAGATGAAGGTGTTGAAATGAGAATGTTGTTGATGCTGTGAGAGTTGGAGTTGAGGTTTAGATGAATTGGATTGTGAATGATTTAGCATTGGTGCTGGTTCTGCAGCTGTTGCTGTGTAGTTCTAATGACAAAAAGAATAGTTGGATTTTGATTCAAGTCTGGGAAATAGGTTGATAGAGTTTATGTGTTTACTTTTATGTTTTGGCTTGTGCACTAGAAGTTTGGCCTGAGCAATGGCCTGTACCTGAATCCTTTTACCAGTCAAATGTCTGACTGATTCAACTCACCTGACTTAGATCATATGACTGAGTTAACTCAGTCTAAACCAGACTCAACTCACTGAGTTGACTCATTTGACTAAATCGTTGACTTATTTGACTTGACCTTGACTTGTTGACCCTGGACTTGACCTTTGGTCGGACGTGGACTGTTAGTCGACTCATTTAACAGTTATTGACCGTTAGTTGACCCGGTTGGGCCAGGCCTTGTGTTAATGGGCCGATTTTAGTGGACATGGTCTTAGGCATAGTTTTCCTATTTTGATAACTTGGACCCTTATGGTCCGAATTGACCTTTGGTTTATTCTACAAGGTTGTAGATATTCATCAGATCTATCTAATGAAATATAGAACCAACCCAAAACAATTAGTAAACTCTAGATGTGCTAAGGTTAGATAATGAAAAGATGTAGAATCATAAATGGGCTTAGAACTTAGAAATAGTTCACTTAACCTATAACTAGAGAATTGTATGAGATTACTTGTGTATGCCTTTTGGCTAATTCTTAGAGTGCTTGTGTGATTAACAGTTACTCTTTAGTAACAACGACCAATTCAAAGATTGAGCTAGTGAATTATGGATCTCAAGGTAGGCGAGGCTTGTCATCAAATCAGGTGGGAACTCTGTAACCTTCTTGTAATCATTAAGTTCCTTTTCATATGCGAGCATGATGTGCCATTACTTCTTATGAGCATATTTGTGTGTAAATGATTGGGTATGTTGTGTAATATGCATTGTGTGTATTCTCCGAATGTTATATCTATTTTTATGATTATTATAGCCCAGATGAGGCAATATCGTTATATAGGGGAATATTACCTTTTACAATTTCTTGTGAGAATCCAATCGTTTGCATAGTATGATTGATTGCAAAACCTTCGGGACTTATGATGGTAGTTATTGAATCATGGTTTGTATGGGCACTCTGTGTGGATGGCGTTGTCATTCGAGTCTGGAGTTATTCTGCTTTCGCTTTCTCTAATGAGTTTGGCGAGGCCTGAATGACATATTTTAGTTGTTCTAGTTTCACTTTTGTAGATTCATCCGGTGGTGGTCTTTCACGGATATTGTTATTATGGTACGCAATACCTGATGAAGTGTAATTAGAATAACATTCTTTCATAAATGATATATTACGATGCTTGCTTATTGCTGAGTGAATAATTTGATGTGTGTTTGAGTGAAATCCCGCGACGAGTGTCTGTGGTCTCCCCACAGCTCCTTGCTAAGTCTTATAGCCCAGATGAGGCAATACATAGCACGGGAAGTGCATATAATAGATATCTAGATTTGATGCTTTCAATTAGGTTGTAATCCTATTAGCTAAGCAGGTGATTAGGTTGGGGCGTCACAATACTGACCTAGATGTGACAGTTCTCTCAGGTGAATCTAAGCGTTGAAAAACATCTGGTAATTTATGAACTGGTACGTTATTAGAGATAGACTCCTCCATAAAAATCAGATTGCTTCAAACACAGACTTATAAGGGTCTTAGCGGTTTGCTTGCTCTTATACCAATTGATAAATCTGGTGTCTAACAACCACAACCAATATTTCGCTTAACAATCTGTATGGACTAACTCCAATATACTTTCAAGAGAATCAACTAGACAGTCAGACTCAATCTTAAGAAAAGTATATCAAAGAGTTATATCTCAATTTCTCGATTCAATCCTCACTCAAACAAATAGAAATCTGCGAGCGTGATTGAATACAAGAGAAATCACTTGAACGGTAGCAAAGACCAATGTTCAAGGATCAATCAATTTCAATCAACAACCAAAGGTTGGATTTACCAATTGATCGATTAAACGCACAACCTATGATATTTCAATTATATAACAAAATATAATGCAGAAAAGAAATAACACGGACACCATAAGTTTTGTTAACGAGGAAACCGCAAATGCAGAAAAACCCCGGGACCTAGTCCAGATTGAACACACAATGTATTAAGCCGCTACAGACACTAGCCTACTACAAACTAACTTCGGTCTGGACTGTAGTTGAACCCCAATAAGTCTCACACTGATCCAAGGTACAGTTGCGCTCCTTACGTCTCTAATCCCAGAAGGATACTACGCACGATTCCCTTAGCTGATCTCACCCACAACTAAGAGTTGCTACGACCCAAAGTCGAAGACTTTAATAAACAAATCTTTATCACACAGAAAAATCTACAAGAATAGATAAATCTATCTCCCACAGAAATACCTAAGAGTTTTGTTCCGTCTTTTGATAAATCAAGGTGAACAAGAACCAATTGATATACCATACTTATATTCCCGAAGAACAGCCTATAAATATCAATCGCCTCACAATAATCTTAATCGACTTGCGAAACAAGATATTGTGGAATCATAAACGATGAAACGAAGATGTTTGTGAAAAATTTTCTATCTTGCCTATCGGAGAAATTAATCTCAATCCAATCTTACGATTGTACTCAAATATGATAGAAACAGTAAGATCATATCACGCAACTACAGAGAAAATATTTGGGTATGGCTTCACGATCCCAATGAAGTCTTCAAGTTGTTAACCTACAGGGTCTCAATAGAAACCTAAGGTTAAAGGAGAATCGACTCTAGCTTATACAACTAGTATCACACATGAGGTGCGGGGATTAGGTTTCCCAGTTGCTAGAGTTCTCCTTTATATAGTCTCCAAATCAGGGTTTGCAATCAATTACCTTGGTAACAAAGCATTCAATATTCACTGTTAGATGAAAACCTGATTAGATTCAAGCTTATATATTTTAACTGTTAGATCGAACTTATTGAACTTATCTTGTAACTTTATTTAGGTTTGAGTAACCGTACCTAAATGTGTACAAGTCGTTGGTTCAACAGCAGTTAACCAATGGTTAGCCATAAGAGCGCTTTCATATCAACCGTATTCATCTTCACCATAACTACTTCAAATGACTCAAAAGAAGTAGTTAGAGAGTTTTTAAATTACTTAGATCTCATAGAAGTATACAAGACACAATCGAAGCAAAAACAGTTTTGATTCACTCGAATCGATTCATGAACATTACAGCCACGGTTTGCAAAGATTGCATTCCTTAATTTATAAATGTCTTAGTTCACGAATTAAACTGTTTTTAGAAAATAACCACCTTAAGTACGCATACTTAAGTAACCGGACTGAGCTTGTTTTCAGTTCACAAACTCCAACAGAAATTCACGGGATGTGAACTTCCGACAGTACGCGTACAGGTACGCGGACTTAGCTCTGGTCATCCTGAACAAGCAAAGTACGCATACTTTGGTTCAAGGATTTTGGACTTACACAAGTATGAATACACATACAATGTTTATATCCAAACATGGTTATATATTCTAAACTCTCATTTCAATCGTTGAAACATTCTTAGAGGATGTTATATAGTTGTTATTCACAAACTATTTTTTCATCAAAGCGATTTTCAAGTAATTGAAATAACCATCATGACTTTTGTCACGAGTAAAGATGAACTTGGCCAAAGCGAAAGCTTAGCAACACATATTTCGATAAATATATAAGCGAGATAAAGTCGGCTCAAAATACCAAATGTGTATAACAGAAGTCTATATAGCAATACGACTTTTGTCTCAAGATAGGAGATAGAGTAGATAGACTTTTGAGTGATAGATAACTTTGAGTCTCCACATACCTTTTTGTCGATGAAGATCCACTAGTTCCTTGAGTAGTTCTTAGTATTTGCATGATGAACGCCGTGGAGTCTAGAGCTCAACTACACTTTCTATCATAATCCGAGACTTAGCTATAAGTAGACTAGAAATCAAGACTTATAGTTTTGGCAACTGAACTTGAAAAACAAGCTTAAGATAGCAACGCTTGTGAGTTCGACCGAGCAGTGCTCTAACACTAATGACTACCTCCAAAAATATTGTTTGGCTTCCGGTCAGGAAATAAATTTTGATAAATCTGGTATTTTATTTAGTAGGAAGTTGTCTGAAATTTTTATGAATCACTCTCTAATATTCTTGATATCCATAATAGAGATTTAGGTGAAAAATATCTTTGTACCCCATAACTTTCCAAGACACTAAAATTCAAACCTATATGAGGTCTAACCTCGATAAATAAATTCCTTTAGGACCAGAAGAAAAATATTTGTTTAATGAGGTTATTTATTCATCAATAAATTAATAATATATTTATTTATCGGTAAATGAGTATTTATTTATATAAAGAGTATTTTTAGTTTTCTGCGTTTATAATTCTATGTTTCTGAGTCAAAAATTGATCAATTAGAATAAGATATTCAATAATTAATTGATATCATCTCTACTTAGGCTATAAAATGTCATAGACATCGAACATCTTTTGAACTATTGTTACGATAATGATGCAGTTATGGAATCGCTTATGGACTATGAAATTATCGAACCAGTAATAAATGTCGAGAATCATCTTGAACCAGATGATAGTAGCACTATATAAAATGTGTCATCAAAAGGTACATTTCAAGTAGCAATCATTGTAAAAAAATGACTTGTATAATACGAGCAAAACATTTTAGAAGTTGTTCATGGATTACAAAAAAAATAAGAACGATGTGCATTTTGGTTAAGATGGAAGAAGAAAACAAAAAAATTTAGATGCATATTTAGGGAAGAAATGACTTATTATACGGATACTGTTAATCGGATAAACTATTTTGGTTTATTTATAGTATATTTTTGTGTGAAATTCAGTGATTATTCATTTATATTTTCTTAGGGCCTTTAAGGATTCAATTTTTTTTAGTCATTAATGCATTTAGTGAGGTTATTCATTTATCCCCTTTGCCCAAGTCGGGACCGAAGAAAAATATTTATTTTCCGAGGTTATTCATTTATCGAACATTCAATTGTCGAGGTTAGACTGTATGTATTTTGCAAGTTGTGGATGTTAGAATCTCCACTTGATTTCATAGACTTCTGTCTCATGCTACTAGAACTAACTTAATCAAGCATGTTGGTCAGGCTATCCCTTTGTATCAACTGGGTGCTTTTCTTATTCCCAAATTTCTCTATAGAAAAATGGACTCCTACCTTTGTAAATTCTGGAGGGGGGAGACTTTAGACCCAAAGGATAGTAAACTCCATCTTCTAAGGGTGGGACATTTTCTGCTCTTTTAAGTATGAAGGTGGTCTAGGCTTTAGGAAAACTAGATTAAATAATTTAGCTATGTTAGCTAGAAATTCTTGGACAATTATTGAAAATCCTAATTGTTTATTAGGTCCTTAAAGCAAAATATTTTCCTAAAACTGATTTTGTTAATGCTAAATGTCCTAGAATTTGTTCCTGGACTTGGAGATGTCTACATGGTATAAAAGAATAGATTAAGCCTTTTATCTCCAGGATTGTGGGAGATGGAAATTTGATTGACCCTTGGTGTGATAAGCGAATTCTTACTTTAGGAACTTCCACCCCAAATCCTTTGGTTCCCCATGGTCCTAATGTTAAAGTTTCTTATTTTATTGATTATGAGACTAGATCTTGGAATATTAATAGACTAAATACTCATTTTCATGATGCTTTTGTTCAGAAGATCATCACCATTCCCTTAAGACATTTATGCACTCCTGATAGGAGGGATTGGAAGCTTTCAAAGAATGACATATTTTCTTTTCAATCTGCCTACTTGGGACTCATGGACTTAGGTCCTCCTCTAGTAGTAAAATTTGGGAGTGCATTTAGGAAATTCGTGTATCACATCGTATCAACTTTTCATTTGGAAAGCTGCTAGGAATGCGTTACCTGTTAAAACTGTCCTCCATACTAGAATGCTTATGAGTTTTGTTGATTGTATTAGATGCTTTCATCTTAATGAATCTGTTATGCATGCTTTGTTCCTTTGCCATTTCCCTAGTCAAAGTGAGGAACCGTCTCTCAATCAAGAAAAAAAGACCTTCCACCAATGACTTTGAACGTTTTTGTGTGATGTAACCAAAGGAAAATAGACTGCTTAATAAGCAAAACTAACTCAGACATATGCCTATACCTAGCACCAAAAGCTTTCACATTTCACTCCCTCTATATGGGCCAAACAAAACCATAATTCATCTTTTCCCAAAAATATTTTGACCTGGCCTAGGGGTGACCAACGTGTATGTTTTACCAAATTCAGTCTAAATTCCGCATATTGTACGTAGAGGTTCGCAAACCCGGTTTGCAAGCCCTTTACATATGATTTCATAAATTTAAAAGGTTCACAAACCCGGTTTGCAAACCACTACCATATGACTTTTGTGAACTTCTAAGGTTTGCAAACCCTATACATCTGAGTTCGAGAATTCAGTAGGTTCACAAACTTGTTTTGCAAACCCCTACCATCTGACTTTCACGAGGGTATGCAAACCCTTGTGGCCTGACTTTTGTGACTGCTAAGGTTTGCAAACCTATCAAGTTCCAGTTTAACAGAAGTACACAAACTATTTTATATGTTTATGTTCGACTTTTCTACGATTATCATTGAGCTTCTAAGAAAAACTTCATTCACTAAATAATTTTATATTCTGGGATCATTGATTAAGTCTTGAGTGTTAATGAACACCACTATGTGCTTGTAAGCTCAAAGGATGCAGAGCTTGTATGAACTATTATCGTGCACAGTTCTATAATCCTGGAATATAATGCATATTCTTCAGTATAATTTCAAGGCGAACTACTCACATGCTTACATGATCTCCTAATAAGAATTTCATCTAAACTGCGAATTATTTGCTTTGGTATCAAGTTATCTTAGCTTGAATTCAAAGCTACGCAGTGTCTTGAAAATTTATAAATAAAGAGACTCTAAAAACTGGATTTCTTAACCCTTGGTACTCTTGTGTGCTGTTTGTTAAGCAAGAGTCGTTCTCTAAACCTATGTTTCCTTTGAGAAACATGATTAGGTTTCGACTTTGAAGACTTCACTTAGAAATTCGTGAAGTTCGGTCAGACTGTCTTTTACCTGATAATTCTTCAAGCCATATATTGTTCTTATTGATATTTGAGGTTTTTGTAATCTCATATCAGTTTTGTGATCGATAAAAATCACAAATTTTTTTCGTCTCAAACTTTATGATTCCTCAAGATAAATATCTAAAATCTTCTTTGATTTGTTTGAATTGTTTTTGAAAGGTGGTAAGTCATCCAGTCTTCTCAGCTAACTGAGTGTAAATGTTCTGGATTCGTGACGTTTGCTGGACTTTATCTACTACAAACAGATTTCATAATCTGGATTTAAAAATTAAAAAGAAAATCAAATAGGCTTATATGTTAGAGGCAGATTGGTATCAAAAGTTTTTACTGAGGTTAAAGCAACTTTTAGGCTGTAAAGGACGTCATCTAATGTAATCAAGTGCGCAGAATATTACGAGGTTCAATAGGCGTAAGGAACACGACTGCAGTTGAATTTCTTAGAGGGTTAATACGGTCTCAACTACATTCCAGCATGAAGTCTGACAGTAGGATAATATCTGTAGCGGTTTAATACAATATGATGTTCAAAGCTAAACGACGTCCTGCGGTGTTTCTCTATGTCTAGTTTTCCTCGTTAACAAAACTTTTGGTATCTTTTTTTTTTCTTTTCCACACTATATTGTTTTATCCTTAGAATCAGAATAACGCAAGTAGTACGCAATCAATTTAGATAGTTTAAGTCCTTATTATTTGAGATTAAAAACAAGACTCATTTTTGTTGACTTCATATATTTAAAGATAGATTCCAAGTTTCATACTTGTTAGAATTCAGATCCTTTAAAGAATGTATACGCCCAGATTGAACTTGGATATTGATTTATGAGATCGTCCACGAACTCTTCCACACAATCAATTATTGTTAGTGCACTACTCGGTCAAATTCGCAAGTTTTTATATCTTGATTTCCAGTATATTAAAGTCAAGTCCCAGACTAGGATTCAAGTATGGTCGTTGAGTATCAGACATAACCGAATAACCATCGAAGATTGTATATTGGAGATAAACGAAGACATTTGGAGAACTTTGTTGATACAAATATCACCCCATAGCTGGGTTAGGGTGACCCAAAAAGGGAGGCAAACCCAACATGAAACATGGGGACTTGGGGACTAAGGCTCAAGTCCAATAAAATGTATCCATAAGATGGAAAGGATAAGGAGGGAATTAATGGAAAAGGTAAAGGTTGTATTAGAGAAGGAGTGGCATTAGTGGTAATTTATGAGGTTTAGGACATGTAGCACGATGTCATAAAAGGAAGGGTTTTTGGGAAAGTCTATAAAAGGAGGCACATGGTACAATAGAAGGGGATCCTTTTCTCTCTTTCTTTCTCTCTCTTCTCTTGGGAATTGGGTGTGTTGTGGCTAGGACTTGTAGAACCAAAAATTCACCCTTCAACATTTGGCGACCACACCCGGAGGCACGCCCTAGCCCATCCTCTATAAAAAGGACGGAATAGGCTCGTCCTAGCCCATCCTCTACCAAAAAAAAGAGGGGAGGGAATAGGCACGCCCTAGCCCATCCTCTACAAAAAGGGGGGAATGGAATAGGCACGCCCTATCCACCCCCACAAAAAAAGAAGAAGGGGGAATAGGCACGCCATAGCCCATTCCCCAACAAAAAGGGGAGAATATGCACGCCCTAGCCCATCCTCCACAAAAAAAAGGAGGGAATAGGCTAGGGTCCATCCTCTACAAAAAAAAAAGATAATGGAGGAAA
>NC_039358.1:129774454-129799468 GCF_003573695.1 Papaver somniferum | reverse complement strand
AGGCACGCCCTAGCCCATTCCCTACAAAAAGGAGGGAATAGGCACACCCTAGCCCATCCTCCACAAAAATTGGGTAGGTGCGTTTAACCACACGCCCCGTCCCCCCTCATCGAGGCATGATACGTATTACCAACTTGTGGATATCCTGTATAATCGTCTTTAACTTGTTCCCCACGCGCGAATGAAAAAGTATTTGTATGATCATCATATTCCTTACGCGCTTTGTCTTGACGAATCAGTCTGAGAATCCATAACATACCACTTCCTCTATCAACACCAACATGCGCGCCAGTTCGTCCTGAAGGTGAGACGGGCATACAAGCTAAATACATTCCCAACCACGCGGAACAGTTAGAGAAAATAAAAGAATAAAGCTAAGTAAATTCTACGCCATATATTCATCACAGTCGCGCTGAGACCCCCAAATTGGGCTGGTAATACAATCCAAAGGTCTAAGAAAATGTTCAGTCATTTCATGCAAAAATTCTCGGAAAATGCCTATCCAAACACCCACGCGCATGACGAAAATTTCTAACAAAGTTCTCTTCGTCTCGGACTTTATGATTTCTTAAGATAAATATCTAAAATATTCTTCGATTTGTTTGAATTGTTCTTGAAAGGTGGTAAGTCATCCAGTCTTCTCTGCTAACTAAGTGTAAATGTTCTGGATTCGTGACGTTTGCTGGACTTTGTCTACTACAAACAAATTTCCAAATCTGGATTTAAAAATTAAAAAGAAAATCAAATAGGTTTATATGTTAGAGGCAGATTGGTATCACTAAGGTTAAAGCAACTCTTAGGCTATAAAGGACGTCAGCTAATGTAATCAAGTGCGTAGAATATTACGAGGTTCAATAGGCATAAGGAACACGACTGCAGTTGAATTTCTTGGAGGGTTAATACGGTCTCAACTACATTCTAGTATGAAGTCTGACAGTATGATAATATATGTAGCGGTTTAATACAATATGATGTTCAAAGCTAAACGACGTCCATCGTTGTTTCTCTATGTCTAGTTTTCCTCATTAACAAAACTTTCGGTATCTTTTGTTTTTTCTTTTCCGCATTATATTGTTTTATCTTTAGAATCAGAATAACGCAAGTAGTACGCAATTAATTTAGATAGTTTAAGTCCTTATTATTTGAGATTAAAAACAAGACTCATTCCTGTTGACTTCATATATTTAAAAAGATAGATTCCAAGTTTCATACTTGTTAGAATTCAGATCCTCTAAAGAATGTATACGCCTGGATTGAACTTGGGTATTGATTTATGAGATCGTCCATGAACTCTTCCACACAACCAATTATTTTTAGTGCATTGCTCATTCAAATTCACAAGTTTTTATATCTTTATTTCCAATATACTAAAGTCAGGTCCCAGACTAGGATTCAAGTATGGTAGTTGAGTATCAGACATAACTGAATAACCATCGAAGATTGTAGATTGGAGATCAACGAACACATTTGGATAACTTCATCGACAAAAAGATATGTGGAGACTGACATATCCTATATACTCATGGCATATATCATTCTATCTTATGAGACTATGTCGTATGATTTAGTATATTTAATATCGCAAAAATAAAATAAAAAAATGAGTTCACAATGGATGTTCAACTTTCGAAATATGATTCAAGCAATGGATGTTCGTAGATCCTTAACAATCTTAGTTATAAAAATTTATTGTTCACAAACTATTTTTGTTTCAAGTTGATGATTTGGAAATTTCCCAAGCAACAATACATATTGTTTATGACTATTGCGAATGCCTCAAACTGAATTATGAGGGATTCAGATTTTCTTTGCGAGAGGTACACATACATTTATTATTAACTAAGTCAGTCTGGATTCTCT
The DNA here is from genome assembly GCF_003573695.1 of Papaver somniferum. NCBI lineage: Eukaryota > Viridiplantae > Streptophyta > Magnoliopsida > Ranunculales > Papaveraceae > Papaver > Papaver somniferum. The sequence goes on along the minus strand of NC_039358.1, from coordinate 129,797,608 downwards.
AGACTGTAAAGGGTTACAAACCCGATTTGTGAACCCTTTGCATATGAGCTCGGGAATGAAGTAGGTTTAAAAACCCTTACCATCTAACTTCACAATCTGGCATAGGTTTGCAGACCCTGTTTTCAAATACCTATGGCCTGACTTTGCGAACTGCCAGAGGTTTGTAAACTCGGTTTGCAAACCTATGCAGTTTCAATTTAGCAAAATGTCACGAACTTTTCTATATGACTATGTTCTCTTTTTCTTACTCTCATTGTCACTTCTAAGACAACTTTATTTACGAAAATATTTTGTGCTTGTGGATCATTCTTTAGTATAGAGTGTTATTGAACATCGTCAAGTTCGTATAAGTTCAAAGGTATATTTACCGCTATGGATTATCATCATGCACGATTCCTGTACTGGACCATAATCCATATTCTTTTGCGTAATTTTAAGGCGGACTTTTCACATGCTTACATGAATTCGTAATATAATTTCATCTAAAATGGGAAAGTGTATGATTTGTGAAAAAGCGGGGGTACAACAACCACACCCAATATTTCAATTAGCAATCTGTATGGACAAACTCCAATATACTTTCAAGAGAATCAACTAGACTCAATCTTCATAAAGTATATCAAAGAGTTAATATCTCTCTTTCTCGATTAAATTCTTACTCAAGCAAATAGTAATGTGCGAGTCCAATTGAATACAAGAGAAATCACTTGAACGGTACCAAAGACCAATGTTCAAGTATCAATCAATTTCAATCAGCAACCAAAGGTCGGATTTCCAATTGATTGATTCTAACGCACAACATGTGATATTTCAATTATATAACAAAATATAATGCGGAATAGAAATAACACAGACACCAGAATTTTGTTAACGAGGAAACCGCAAATGCAGAAAAACCCCGAGACCTAGTCCAGATTGAACACACACTGTATTAAGCCGCTACAGACACTAGCCTACTACAAATTAACTTCGGCCTGGACTGTAGTTGAACCCCAATCAGTCTCACACTGATCCAAGGTACAGTTGTGCTCCTTACGTCTCTAATCCCAAAAGGATACTACGCACGATTCCCTTAGTTGATCTCACCCACAACTAAGAGTTGCTACGACCCAAAGTCGAAGACTTTAATAAACAAATCTGTATCACACAGAAAAGTCTACAAAAATAGATAAATCTGTCTCCCACAGAAATACCTAAGAGTTTTGTTCCGTATTTTGATAAATCAAGGTGAACAAGAACCAATTGATATACCATACTTATATTCCCGAAGAACAACCTAGAAATATCAATCGCCTCACAATAATCTTAATCGACTTGCGAAACAAGATATTGTGGAATCATAAACGATGAGACGAAGATGTTTGTGAAAACTTTTCTATCTTGCTTATCGGAGATATTGATCTCAAGCCAATCGTTAGGATTGTACTCAACATGATAGAATCATCAAAATTAGATCACACAACTATAAGAAAAGTAGTATCGGTCTGGCTTCACAATCCCAATGAAGTATTTAAGTCGTTAACCTGGTTTTAGAAGAAGAAACCAAAGGTTAACGGAGAATCGACTCTAGCTATGCAACTAGTATCACACGTAAGGTGTGGGGATTAGGTTTCCCAGTTGCTATAGTTCTCCTTTATATAGCCTTTCAAATCAGGGTTTGCAATCAATGTTAGCTTGGTAACAAAGCATTCAATATTCACCGTTAGATGAAAACCTGATTAGATTCAAGCTAATATCTTTCAACCGTTGGATCGAAAACTTATCTTGTTACACACAAATGAAATGCACGATTTTAGATTTGTGTAACCGTACCCAAACATGTACATTTGTTGGTTCAACAATAGTTAACCAAATGGTTAGCCATATGAGCACTTTCATATCAACCATATTCTTCTTCATTGTAACTAGTTCAAATGACTCAAATGAACTAGTTAGAGAGTTATTCAATTGCAAGGAAATCTTATGTAACTACACAAGACACAATCGAAGCAAAAACGATTTGATTCACTCGAATCGGTTCATGAACTTTATAGCCACAGTTTGCATTTTGCATTCCTTAGTTAATATAAATACAAGTTCACAAATAATCGTCTTTCGCGGACTTAAGTTCCCGAAAAGAGTTCTCAAACTCCAGCAGATTTTCTCGGGTCGAAAACTTCCGCCAGTTCGCGGACTGAGTTCGCAGCTCTTGTTCCGGTTTGCAGACTTAGTTCGCGGACTTAAGTTCCCGGAAGGAGTTCTCAAACTCCAGCATATTTCTCGGGTCGAGAACTTCCGCCAGTTCGCGGACTGGGTTCGCGGACTGAGTTCGCAGCTCTTGCTCCGGTTCTCTTGATCAACAAAGTTCGCAAACTTCGGTTCAAGGAAAAAGGACTTATACATATATGTGTTACCACACAATGCTTATATCCATCATTGGTTATATAATTTAAACTCTCATTTCAATCATTGAAACATTCTTAGAGGATGTTATTATATAGTTGTTATTCACAAACTATTTTTCGTCAAAGTAAGTAATTTTCAAAGTGATTGAAACATAGCATGACTTTCGTCACTAGGTAAATATGAACTTGGCCAAAGCAAAAGCTTACCAACACATATTTTGAGAAATAGATAGGCGAGATAAACTCGGCTCGAAATAGTAAATGTGTATAATCAAAGTCTATATAGCAAAACGACTTTTGTCTCAAAGATAGGAGATAGAGTATATAGACTTTTGAGTGATGGATAAGTTCAAGTCTCCACATACCTTTTAGTCGATGAAGTTCCACCAGTTACTTGAGTAGTTCTTCGTCTTGTATGATGATTGCCATGGAGTTCTTGAGCTCAACTACACTTTCTATCCTAGTCCGAGACTTAGCTATAGTAGACTAGAAATCAAGACTTATAGTTTTGATCACTAACATTGAAAAACATGCTTGAGATAGCAGCGCATGCGAGTTCGACCGAGCAATGCTCTAACAATCTCCCCCTTTGTCAATTTTAGTGACACAACTATCAATACATATGGAATATAAAAAATAAATGAATTAACTTTTGTAGCTCCTATTCCACAATGCCTAATCTTCAACATTACTCGAAATCTTCGTCACTTCCAAGTTCTCAAATGATCCCAAAGGTTGTAAGTTCAACATCATCGTTGTTGAAAATCCGTAGCTATAACAACGAGAAAAAAAGAGTTCTCAATCATTGTTATACAGTGTCATAGTATCATTATACAGTATCAAAGTTCAATTGTATCACAACTTCGACAACAATACTATGGTGATATGTATCACTCCCCCTTAGTCAATACTCCATCTACATGGAAACCACTCCCCCTTACATAATGATCCGAAAACCATATGTATTTGTAGTGTGAACTACATATTAAATTGGCAAAGGTACGAAAACGGGATTCTAATGAAATTTCCAAAAGAGACATTTCATGACCAAAAGAAAGCATATATCAACTTATTTAGATGCAATCATATAGCCGAAGCTAAATGCATTCATCAAGGAGTTTATAAAGATACAAGATAACCCCTATAATATTCCACACTCGCACTCCCCACAAAGATTTGGCAATTAAGCACAAGTTCAATTAAGAACTCTCCCCCATAATATGTCATTCCCGAAAGAAAAACAAGAGTGACCTTAATTTCAAAAGAAAAGAAGGATTTCTTTGGACAACCAAATCACATGGAAACATGAATTTGTATCCACAAAATTTAATTGAAATAACCACAAGAGAACCCATAGTTAGTTCAATCGAAAAAAAACAACCAAATTAATCACAAGAAAACCCATGATTAATTCAATTGGAATACACAACTAAATTAACCAAAAAATGATCAATTCAATTGGTCATGCTCGACATAAATGAACTTACGGAGCAACAATTAAAATAACCAAAAGAGAATGAATAATTTAGTTGATCATGTTCGACATAGGGAACCTTATGGAGCAACAACTAAGTTAATCATAAGAGAATGATCAACTCAGTCAATTGTGCTCAACATAAGAAACCTTATGGAACAACACAGTATATGCACAAAGATTGTGGATCGGGGATCGACCAATACTGCGGAATAGACAAGGATCCATTCTATTTTCCATCACTATTTGCACAATGACATATAATAGGCTTAATCCTTGTACACAAAAGTTTTATCCTTTCTTCCATCAAATAATGACATAAAAGGCTTTAACTTTTGTAATGTCAAAAGTTCATTCTATCTTCCATCAATACATTCATACCGACATGATAGAGATAACTTTTGAACAAGTATGGGACAGTCACATGTTCACGGACGTAAACAACATATCCCATAACAATTTGCAATATATAAAATCATAAAGATTAAAATTGCAACAATCATCTTCCAAATAACTTAGAATTTAAATAAATAAATCTAGATACATTGAAGATGAAAACATTTGGCAATAGTTATGTGTAATCACAATAATTGCTATTCCAAACTCTAGTAATCCTTCTCAAAAACAAGAATAAATTCTCATAAGAAGTTTCCTAGGCATCAAGACAAACTCGTAATGCACATATAAGATGATTTGTCCTTAGAGGGTAGAATCAATCTTTTTCTCCCGGATTTACACCAAGAATAACTACCAAAGGCGTATAAAAATATTTTCTTAACAAAGAAAAACATACACAGTCAATAAAGACCATGCACCATAGTTCACACAAGATGATTGTGCACATTCAAGAATCTCATAGTAATACGTACTACTGCCCATCTTAAACTTTCTTCTTTGTGATTCACCAACAACATTCTTGTAAAAGCTACAAGTGGGAATGTTATAAAGACCCCTACTATCCATGGGTCTTGCATAAGTACCCTTAAGATTTATGTATATACCCCTCATCTTTCAGAAGGAAACTTTTTTTTTTTTTTATAATTTCGTAAATACCCATTAAGTTTAAAGAAAAGAACACCAGAATTATTTCATGAACATTTGAGATCAGAAATTTCTTTATCTATTTAATTTCTCTTCTCCACTTTCACTCATCACCACCACCATCATCAGCAGCGTTTCTCCGCCTCCATAACCGCTACCAACATCACCAGATCTCCGACACCTTCATCTTCATCGCACTGTCGATAACTTGATGACTAAAACCTAATCTAAAGCATCATAAACTTCAAATTCATCTTGATTTTAACTGGATTGGGATCGAAAAACCTAAAATCGTTATCAATTTGTTAATACAGATTGTTTTCGTATCGATTTGGAGGACGGAATGAAAATCATTATCAATTTGTTGGATCTGAAAATCCAATCATCCAAAACGATTAAAAATGGATTACCTTCTTTCTCTTGCTTTGAAGTTTCTGCTGGTATTGGTGGTATTATCAACCACCACCAAAAATTGATTATCAGAAAATACAACCACCACCAAAAATGGATTATCATTCGAGAGAGAGATTTGAGTGATTGGGTGATTCGGTTGAAATCATCAACCACCAACAGGAGCAACGAAGTTTGATAATTGATCCTGTTCCCAGATTTGGTGATTTCAATTTGAAGATTCGTAGAGTTGTATAAGTTGATCCCGAGATTAACAGGTAAGATTGTTATTTGAATTTAATTCTTATTTTTTGTTGTATGTTCTAGTGAGATATAAGTGCAAATACAATCTGTAATTGGTTGATTTGATGACAAAAAACGAGATTGAGTTGTTGTTGGCTTTTGAGATGAAGTTTTTATTGTTGGTTTAGGCGTTTTGGACTAAATTGATGCAGATGGTGGAGGATAAGATGAAATGAAGTACTAATTTAGATGATTTTTGGTGGTGGTTGTATTGCGGTGGTTGCTTGATGATTGAGCTGAAGCATATTTAGCAATAGTGATGCCAGAGTTGAAGTTAGATGAATGTTAGGTTGCTGCTGCAATGGAGGAAAATGGTGGTGCTTCAGTCTCTACAGTGGAGGTGGTGATGTCTTACAAGAACTGGTGAGATTTAAATCAGTCTTGAACTGATATTTGCAGATGCAGTATTGTTTGATGCCAGAAATGCAGGAAAGAGGACCATCTCTTTGTCGTTGGAGTTGACAGTGAACAATGAAGACTAAGTTGATCAAGATAATGTATGTATTTAAAATCATTAAACTTTTGAATTTAGGCTTGTTTATTGTTCATTTATCATTTCAGGCTAACCTTCATTTTTGTTAAATGTTGTTTATGTATCAGGATGGCAGGATCGATTATGGTGAGTTTGTTGCTATGATGACAAAGGGATCTGCTGAAACTGGATGGAGAACCATGCGGACATCAAGTCCAGCAACATACTGATTGACGACAACTTCAATTCTAAGGTGCCATATTTTGGTTTCGCAAAGCTGTTGGGAGATGGAAAAGCCATATTACCACAGTGATGGGAACCTTTGGGTAATAATTGTCAATTTGTTTTTATTCTTTTTTTTTCTCTTATATTCAGACTGCTAAAATTCCAGAGTAGTAATGTGTTTTTGTACTCCTTGCATATATTTGCACCAGGATATGAAAATACTAGCCTTCTAAATGAAAACAGTGACGTTTATAGCTTTTGGGTTGTCTTGGAAGCAATCACTGGAAGTGACCTTGTTTTTATGGACACCCTGACAACTAGGTTTTGTACCGACCATATTGTTCTCCCAACGAGGTAATGTATTCCTAAAGCTTCCACTTGTAATTTCACTAAGATGGGAGAAGCAACCAATACCTCATGACATCTGTAGTTAGGACAATATTATCTTGCACAAGTTTTGATTTTATTCACTTTTTTAAAGTGTACGCCACTATGCCCCCTTTTCTGGTGTGGTTATTAATACCATCTTTATCAAGCGACATGTTGTTTGGTAATACGTTCATCCTTTGACCCCATAACATCTTGTGCTTCCACTATTGGAGAAAACCTGAGCTTGTTGCTTCTTTTTTTTGGAGACAACTTGAGAAAGTTGCTTTCACTTTTGGAGGAAACTTGAGCTAGTTGATTCAAGATTGGAGGCAACTTGAGCTAGTTGATTCCATTTCGGAGGAAACTTTGTTATGTTTTTGGGTCCATTCATTCATATGATTATCTTATATGGTAACACAAGGTTGTGTTGAGTTGCTGATGATGGTTGTGCTGCTGATGGTGTTTGAGTAGGGGCATGGAATTTACTCCATCTATTGGCTCGTATTGCAAGTGTGCATAGATGGTTGTGGTCATGAAGTTGTTGCAGGTAGAGTTGCAATAGCAGAGATGGAGGATATGGTGTTGTCTGGTGGTGGTTTGAATTTTTGGTTGATCAATGATGGTGTGGCGAATATGTGAGTTTGTTTACTGGGTTTGCAATTGAAAATCTGCTAATGCAGTAAAGATATATGAAGCCGGAGACTGGTATGTGATTTTGATATGTTTTTTTTTGTATAAACGAATTTGTGGTGCAATTGTAGCACAACTGACTATATGTCAGAAAATGTGTATTCGACTCACACTAGGTTCACTCATTTGTGTATATGTTTTACTTTTTGGAGACAACTTGTGATAGTTTCCTCCATATTTGAAGACAACTTGGGCTAGTTGCTTTCACTTTTGAGAACAACTTTGTGCTAGTTGCCTTCACTTTTGAAGACAATTTGAGCTAGTTGCCTCAGATTCGGAGACAACAACTTGTTTCTGTACACTATTTGTTGGAGACAACTTGAGCTGCCTCCACTTTTGGAGACAATTGAGCTAGTTGCCTCTGATATGGACACAACTTCAGCAAGTTGACTCCACATGACGGTGGTAGTTGGTGGCGGTGATGGTGGTTGACGGCGGCGGTGGGTGGCGGTGGCGGTGGGTGGTGGATACGAGGAAAGTGGTGGTGGTATGCGGTGGTGGTGGCTGATGGTCGGTTGTGGTGGTGGCTGATGGTCGGAGGTGGCGGAAAGTGGTGGTTGGAGGTTGCGATTGACGGTGGCGTAAAATGGTGGTGGACGGTGGCGGTGGCGATGGTAGACGGTGGTGGTGGTTGGTGGATGGCGATGGCGGAAAGTGGTGGTGGTTGGCGGTGACGGTGGTGGTGGTTGGTGGACGACAGCGACGGTGGACAGTGGTGGTGGTGGTTGACGGTGGTGGATAGTAGTGGTAAGCGGTAGAGTGTTTTTTTTTTAATAGTGTAGTGGTAGTGGTTTTGTATATAATCATATAAAAAGGGTATTTTAGTAATGCATTAAGCTTAGGGGTATTTGCATAAGTTGATAAGGGTATTTTGGAAGGGTCCCTATAGTAAGGGTATTTAAATAATATTCATAAGCTACAAATTAGCTTAGAAGAGTGGTACTCCAAGAATCCAAGTACCCAAGTTCAAGAGAAGTGGAACAAGTGCAACGAAATGGAGCAAAACACTCAAAAACAAGAGACAGTACAAATACCAACCTTAACTCTTCCAAAATCAGGATTTCACATCACCATTTTGAAGATAATTCAAAGAGAAAGAGGATGAAAAAAAGAATGAGGTCATTCTGAGTTCGGACGAAGAAGTTACGGCCAAAACAAATTTACCGAATATCGACGTCAAGTATGCATACGGGTTTGCAAACGAATTTTCGTATCCTGGAGCAGTATGCAAATGGGTATGCGTACTTAAACCCCTGGATTTTGATTTTAAATGATGTTATGCATACCTGGTATGTGTACCATGTAGTCCAAACATCCCGAACTATTATTTTCAAACCGGGACATTTAAGAACCTTAAACACAAATCAAGTTAGGTAGACATGAACGATACACAAGGTACATAGATCATCATAAAACTTGCTCAAGCTTAGAGACATACCTTTTTAGAAGAATCCGATCGAATTATACAATGTTATCAAACATTCAAAATCATACCCAACATAATATGTGTGCCACAGTTCTTATGCTTCCCTCACCGTATACATAACATGGCATTTCTTGGTGAGGATGCACTTCCAACACAATCAAGTTGTGTTGAGGTGAACAATGTCTTGCTCACCATGGCACCAAGAGAGAGTTTCTTTCCAGCAACTCTTACATCTTGTAGTGTTGAGAAACACCCAAGGAACTGTTTTTATAAGTCTATCAAACAACTTCAAGAGAACCCAAAAAGATTTGTGTATCTGATTTCTCGATTTCCAACTTATAAAAAACAGTTTCTGCAGATAGTTTTTAGTACTGCGAAGGGAAACTCTTTTGATAAAAAGAGACGTCCTAGCTTCTTCATAAAAGAAGACAATACTACTATCTTGAAGGGAAGTATCAGGAATTGAGCAATGAATCTATTCATGCTTTGAGGTGATGCAGTCTAAAGACTGAGATTTAAAATCCTCTTGTAATTCGTTCAGTATGTTACAACCAATTGGATTACACAGAGGAGGAGCATGGATCTGACTGATTATTAAATCAATATCAACCTCAACATGAACATTATTCATCATAACTAGATTCATCCTATCAATCGATTCTTGTTCTTTCTGGAGGTATAACTCAACATCAAGAGATAAGCTTTCTAGTTTTTTTTCAAGCCCTGAGAACACTTCAAGGGATTTTAAACCTGGAGGAGGTTTAGACAGAATTTCTTCTACAGATTTTATTAAATCAGTCATGAAAGAGAATTCTGAAATCCCTGGATCTGGTAGTGCATTTATTGAGATAGCACCACTGTCCATAGAGTCAGATCGCTAAAAACACAGACTTGTAAGGTCTTTAAACGTGTTTTCCTGCTCTGATACCAATTGAAAAAGCGGGGGTACAACAACCACACCCAATACTTCGATTAGAAATCTGTATGGACAAACTCTAATATACTTTCAAGAGAATCAACTAGACTCAATCTTAATAAAGTATATCAAAGAGTTAATATCTCTCTTTTTCGATTCAATTCTTACTCAAGCAAATAGTAATCTGGGAGTCTAATTGAATACAAGAGAAATCACTTGAATGGTACCAAAGACCAATGTTCAAGTATCAATCAATTTCAATCAACAACCAAAGGTCGGATTTCCAATTGATTGATTCTAACGCACAACCTGTGATATTTCAATTATATAACAAAATATAATGCGGAATAGAAATAACACAGACACCAGAATTTTGTTAACGAGGATACCGCAAATGCAGAAAAACCCTGGGACCTAGTCCAGATTGAACACACACTGTATTAAGCCGCTACAGACAGTAACCTACTACAAACTAACTTCAGTCTGGATTGTAGTTGAACCCCAATCAATCTCATACTGATCCAAGGTACAGTTATGCTCCTACGTCTCTGATCCCATCAGGATACTACACACTTGATTCCCTTAGCTGATCTCACCCACAACTAAGAGTTGCTACGACCCAAAGTGGAAGACTTTAATAAACAAATCTGTATCACACAGAAAAGTCTACGTAATAGATAAATCTGTCTCCCACAGAAATACCTACGAGTTTTTGTTCCGCCTTTTGATAAATCAAGGTGAAAAGGAACCAATTGATAAACCAGACTTATATTCCCAAAGAACAGCCTAGTATTATCAATCACCTCACAATAATCTTAATCGACGCAGCGAAAGAAGATATTGTGGAATCACAAACGATGAGACGAAGATGTTTGTGACTACTTTTATATCTTGCCTATCGGAGATATTAATCTTAATCCAATCGTTACGATTGTACTCAACACGATAGAATCAACAAGATCAGATCACACAACTACAAGAAAGTAGTATCGGTCTGGCTTCACAATCCCAATGAAGTCTTTAAGTCGTTAACCTGGTTTTCAAGAAGAAACCTAAGGTTAAACGAGAATATACTCTAGCTAATACAACTAGTATCACACATGAGGTGTGGGGATTAGGTTTCCCAGTTGCTAGAGTTCTCCCTTATATAGTCTTTCAAATTAGGGTTTGCAATCAATGTTAGCTTGGTAAAAAAACATTCAATATTCACCGTTAGATGAAAACCTGATTAGATTCAAGCTAATATCTTTCAACCGTTGGATCGAAAACTTAACTTGTTACACACAAATGAAATGCACGATTTTAGGTTTGTGTAACCGTATCCAAACATGTACATTTGTCGGTTCAACAATAGTTAACCAAATGGTTAGCCATATGAGCACTTTCATATCAACCATATTCTTCTTCACCATAACTAGTTCAAATGACTCAAATGAACTAGTTAGAGAGTTGTTCAATTGCAAGGAAATCTTATGTAACTACACAAGACACAATCGAAGCAAAAACGATTTGATTCACTCGAATCGGTTCATGAACTTTATAGCTACTGTTTGCATTTTGCATTCCTTAGTTAATATAAATATAAGTTCACAAACAATCGTCTTTAGATATAACCAACTTAAGTTTGCAGACTTAGTTCGCGGAATTAAGTTCCCGGAAGGAGTTCTCAAACTCCAGCAGATTTTATCGGGTCGAGAACTTCCGCCAGTTCGCGGACTGGGTTCGCGGACTGAGTTCGCAGATCTTATTCTGGTTCTCTTGATCAACAAAGTTCGCAAACTTCGGTTCAAGGAAAAAGGACTTATACATATATGTGTTACCACACAATGCTTATATCCATCATTGGTTATATAATCTAAAATCTCATTTCAATCATTAAAACATTCTTAGAGGACGTTATTATATAGTTGTTATTCACAAACTATTTTTCGTCAAAGTAAGCAATTTTCAAAGTGATTGAAACATAACATGACTTTTGTCACTAGGTAAAGATAAACTTGGCTAAAGAAAAAGCTTACCAACACATATTTCGAGAAATAGATAGGCGAGATAAACTCGACTCAAAATAGCAAATGTGTATAATCAAAGTCTATATAGCAAAACGACTTTTGTCTCAAATATAGGAGATATAATAGATAGACTTTTGAGTGATAGATAAGTTCAAGTCTCCACATACCTTTTAGTCGATGAAGTTCCACCAGTTCCTTGAGAGTTCTTCGTCTTGTATGATGATTGCCATGGAGTTCTTGAGCTCAACTACACTTTCTATCCTAGTCCGAGACTTAGCTATAGTAGACTTGAAATCAAGACTTATAGTTTTGATCACTAACATTGACAAACATGCTTGAGATAGCAATGCATGCGAGTTCGACCGAGCAATGCTCTAACACTTTGATCTCTAGTTAACCTTCCATTGAATTCAAAACTATATGTATCCTTGAAAATCTATAAAGATTCTTGCAAGATTTGTGGATCCCTGAACTCTTGTATCCTAGTTGCAAAGCTGGGATCGTCCTCTATAACCTAGCTTCTTTGCAGAACTGTATTCTAGATTATAAATTTGAAGACTTCACTTAGGAATTCGTGATGCCCGGTCAGATTATCTTTTTTCCTGATAGTTCTTGTATATCCGAATCTTGTTCTACTGGTTATTGAAATTCACAGACTTTATATCAAGAAAAAGATAGATAGAAATCACAAAGTTCTCTTTGTCTTAGACTTTGTGATTCCTCAAAATAGATATCTAAACTCCTCTTTGATTTGTTTGTATTGTTTTTAAGAGGTGGTTAGTGATTCAGGCTACTATGCTAATAGAGCGTAAGTGTTTCAGATCAATGAGGTTCGCTAGACTTCGTCTACTGCAATCAGATTCCCAAACCTAGATTGAAACATATGAAAAGGAAAACCAAATAGGCTTGTCTGTTAGAGGAAGATAGGTCTCAAAAGTCTTCGATGAGGTTGAAGCAACTCTTGAGTTGTAAAGGACGCCAACTAAGGGAATCAAGTGCGTAGAATCTTGCGAGGGTCATGAGACGTAAGGAACACGATTGTAGATGAATTGCTTTGAGACTTAATTAGGTGCCAACTAAATTCCAGTCTGAAGTCTGATAGTAGGCTACTACTATCTATAGCGGTTTAATATAATGTGGTGTTCAAAGATGGAAGAGGTCCTAGGTTTTTTTTGCAAGTGCAGTTTTCCTCGTTAATAAAATTTATGGTTCTTGTGTTTTTTCTTTTTAGCATTATATTATTTATCTTTATAACGAGAATAACTAAGTAGTACATAATTAATCTAGATAGTTTAAGTCCTTGTTATTTAGATCGAAAACAAGACTTGTTCTTGTTGAATTCATATCTTGAAATATAGATTGCAAGTTTCGTACTTGTTAGAATTCATATCCTCTTAATTTGAATACGATTAGGTTGATCTTACATATTCCAAAAAAAAAAAATCTACAAAATCAGGTACGCAGACCTTTGGTTTATGCATATCGATAAAAAAAAAACTCTAGATACAATCTTATTCCAGGGTCTTTGCTTTGACCTACTTGTGGTTGTATTAGGTTTTGTCCATACAAGTTGTCGAACGAAAAAATTGGTGGCGTACTTGGTAACCTCTGGTTTTCCCTATTTAACTAATGATGATTTATTACATCTTAAATCATCCTTAGAAAAATATCCTTACATGTTTAAGGAAATCATCTCCGCCTCTCTACTAGCAAGGTGTAAAACTAAAACCTCCATACATGAAAAATACGAAGTAGACATAATGCCGACTATAACTTACTAAATTTACCGGGAAACTTATATCTAGCCATTTTCTTATTTTGGTTTATCTCTAACCCATCATTAAGATACATAATATATTAAGCCCATAGTAAAACTAGTTTACTAAACTAACCTTTTAACCTATTATGTAATTTTTTTTTTGAAACTAGGCATAGGCCCGTCTTGCCCCTGACAGCGTGACCACCGACTTACTCTCCATTGAGCAAACTCGACACCATGAATCCCATAGTAAAGTTAGTATAATTACACGAGTACTCCAATGTTTGAGCGGAGATTCGAACTCTTGACCTCCTCTTTGAGAGTCAGGCTCCTGGCCAACTGGACTAACTCCAGATGGTTATCTATTATGTAATTTATTTTCGGATATTTGATTATAAAGAAAAATACAATACTTAATGAACGGTGAAAAGTCAGATACCAAATATATAGGAAAAAATATCAAAGTCATGCCAAAATTTACGCCAAGTACCCTTAAGGATCAAATTACAACTCGAATTCCTAAAATTACTCCTTTCTTATCTGGTATTTGACGTTGTTAATTAATAGTCTCTAAAATCACTCCTTTTTTTCTTTCTTTTTTGAAGATATTTATTTGATTTTGACAGTGAAAATTGTGTTTTGTGAAATGCACCGAATCTATTGAAAATCAGTTACAATTATCCGACATTGAGAATTTTAGTTTTCACAATTTAGTGATAATTACAATTATTATATGTTGGCATTATTTATATTTTGTGAAAACTGCAATTATCACTGGTCATTGAAAATTCTAGATTTCACAATTTACCATATTTTATACAATTTAGTAAGAATTGCAATTTTCACATATTGGATTTAGTTCTGATTTTGTGAAAATTTCAATTTTCATTAGTTAAAGACCAATGATAATCGCAATTTTCAACATCTACTTCTTGAATCTAGCGAAAATCGGGTTTATCAACAGTTGTGATAGTCGAAACTATCACTGGCTGCGCAATTTAGCCATAATTGTATTAAGTATTGTGTAACAATTGTTGCTATCCTAGTACAAAGCAGAAGAAACAAACATAGAGAAAAAACAAAACAGTTGGAATCCGTGATTCACTTGAAAACTCTTTGCATACAAAGAAAATTAAAAGGATGCACATCATGGATGGATATAATTCCAGAAGGATAAATACTTTTCGTAAATAATCACATAAATGAGTAGTTAGCCGCGTTAGGTATATTACTAAACGAGAAGAAAAAAGACGAAGAAGATAATGTAATGACTAGCTGCAATTAATAGAATGGATCGAGAGTTTTTAAAAGAGAAGAATATAATTATGGTGACAAGCAGTAATTAATGGACCGAGAATAATGCCAATAAAACTTGTCGTGCTGTGTGAACACGTCATGAAGGTGGCCCACCATTTTCGGGAATACTCCAACAAACACATGGTTTACTTCCCAAGTAAGGAAGACCGACTAGGATTCGGATAAATCACATCTACTTACTGTGAAGTAAATTCTAGAAAAATGTGCAACTTATCTTAATTACCGCCTTATTTCTCTTGGCTATAAATAGGCCTCCACTCTTCCTAGGGCTGTCAATGGATAAAAATCCGTCGAATATTGTCAATACCGATAAGGTTAAAGTTAAGAGTTATCGGATATCCGATAATATCCGTCGGAATTCAAAAATTCAATATCGATAAGGTTAAGGATAAGCTATCGGATATTGGATATTATTCCGTTAATTTCCGTTATCTACTCATGATACAAAAAACTTCCAATAATTTCCGATAATTTCCGTTAATATTCAATAATTTCCGATAATTTCCGTTAATTTCCGTTAATATTCAATAATTTCCGATAATTTCCGTTAATATTCGATAATTTCCGATATTTACTTAGGAGAGACGTAATCAAATGGCTAAAGAGTAAACCTAAAGGATATTAGGTATCGAAAATTTCCAAATTTTTTATGATATAGTTATACAGTAACGGTATCGGATATTAACCTAACGGAAACTCCCTTAACCGGTACTGTTATGTTAATAAACGGATATCCGTTACGTTAAGGTTATCGGATATCGATAGCCGTTATGTCGGATATTAACCTAACGGAATCCGGATGTTCGAAAACGGATACCGGATATCAAATATCCATTGACAGTCCTAACTCTTCCACTTTGTAACAATACAGAACTTGAGAAATGAAGAGAGAAAACTAATGAAAAGCCGTAACTCTTCTTTCATCTATTTTACTGTGTAGTAGTTGTCTCCTCATATTTGTATACAACCCCACTAGCAGGTTATCTTATTAATACATAACACGTTATCAACACGAAATCGCTCGTGAATAATTACCGACTCTATGTTCTGGGTGTTGGTGGAGACCGACTACGAAACAACCATATGCTGTTGCAGGCCGTTTATGTCGAGACACTATCATATACTTCACTGGACATGTGAAGTTGGCGCGACATAAATACGAAGGGCTAAGATTTCCTTCGTAACTTTTAAGTTTAATCATGATTGTGAATGGCCTTCTACTTACCCAACTGGATTTTTTGTTTGACCCAGGATATTATTAAGCCGGAAATGCTACTCTCAGTACGTGCGACTAGTTGAAAATGGTATTTAAATGAAGGCTTATACCTATCACCGTAGTGGAGGTAGTGTTTTGTAAGTTTATGGAAACACAAAATTGGTTAAAAAGACCAAAATCAATAATTTTTGGATGAAATGGACAGTTAGATTTTAATATTGTTTAAATGGACAAAAATGTAAAAATAGACAGGATGTAACCAGTTTCATCGTGCCCATTTTCAAATATTTTTTCTTATTTTTAATTTACACAGGATGTATCCAGTTTCATCCTTGCTATTTTTTAAATTTAAGCTAGGATGAAACCAGTTTCATCCTTACTATTTATTTTTTTGGCCATTTCACCCAAACTATTTTTTACTCGTCCATTTGAACCGTGATTTATAAATATTTGGACAAATGACCCATTTTCCGTTATGGAAACGTATGACAAAGGTGAGTACATGATTGAGAGTAAATATCTCAATTAACTCGCATATACTTTACATTTTAATTTCTTACTCTTTTACAATTTTATTATGGTACTAACGGTTTAATACCGGTGAGGAGAAAATTATCAAATCCCTGAAGAATGGTGTTGATTTAATTTTCTTGCTCTAATAATCTCCAGAAATTTTGAAATAATTCCACAACAAGCTGGAATTTCGTGTACCATAGTATGGATGCAGCAAGCACGCTCCGCTAGCCGGTCGTTCCCAAAAGTGATCCGTTACAAAGTGCTAGTCGGCTTCTATTAGCGGTTCCTGAAGTGACCTGCAATATCGAGGCAATCTTTCCAGAGCGTATCCATTTTTGCACACTTGTATTAAATTAATATTTTGTCGACCCTGAAGACGAGGTTGGAGATTTGTTGATATTGTATTAGTACCATATGTGTTTTGATGTTTATCCTTCGTTTTAAGTTTTTTTTTTTCATTTTCTTTGCTTATTTTTGTAGAAGCAATCCATGAGATGTTATCGACTCCAGAAGCAGTCCAACATCTAATTTGTGATTTCCTGTAGTAACATTAGGCTCCAGAAGTGGTCTATGGGTTCCAGGAATAAGCCATAAATTTTTGGGCTTCCGAAGTAGCCCATAGTTACTAAATGCTTTTGTTAATGTCTGCATTATCTTTCTCTCGTCTATCTTTGCCAAAGGATATGGATTCCAGAAGTAGTCTATCCAGTAAAGATATGGACGATATGGATATTTGTCTCAAAGACCGTGGAATAACAAACACAAATTTTCGAACCACTTTTGTAACCTTGTAGAGGTTTTAGGAAATGTGAAATAACATTTTGGGTTCGAATAAGTGTGACAGACGTCTACAGAAGGGAGGATATCATTTTATCTGGTGGTGTAGTATTTGCTTTATATTCTCTCAGGTTCCAGAAGAATCTGTTGAGTTTTAGGAATATTTGGTATTACCACCTTGAAACGATAAATGAGCTTTTTTGTGGAGTATTTTGTTAGTTCTTTTTTTTTTTGTACCAGATTCACATTGTAAAGAAGCGTACGACTCTCTTTTATGGGGTGTTCCTTAGAAGAATTCCAACAGTCGAATTCCACGTTGTCATTAGCCAGAAGTTTAATGGCACTTGAAGTATTCATGCTCGGGCATGTGTGGTTTGGAAACCCAAGTTTTACCAAAATGAGTAGAACGATCCAAAATGCTCATGGACATCCTATACATAACCTGAAGCTTATGTCAAATAAGGATGTAAATTGGGTTGTTTGTTCACAGAGACATTTGGCTCTTTAACTGGAATTGACAATAACATTAAGGTAACCCGTTGAATCACCAACATTCCTACAGAGGATTTATGTGACACTTGTATGGCGTATTCACTCCACACTATAGACCATTTTCAATACATTACGGTATTGATATATAGACACGTCCAATGGATATCTCTTGTGTTTGCTAAACTGCTTACACTAATTGTTTGGTTGCATACTTATTTTATGGACTTTCATATTAAGTCTAATTATCTTGATGGTAAATTTAAGGGATTTTGATGTTTTTCTTAAGTTGGTGTTGTATCGAGCATATAAATAGCACATGTGCACGCTCAACATGGTTCAGTTGAGTTCTTTGCTTAAACATCTTTAGTTGATTGCTTGACCAACTGATTACCATCGATATTGGTTTGGGAAGCAACCCTACATTTTGAATTTACGTGTTTGGTCCATAGCCTCACCTAGCTATAACATTTAAAACCATGTGCTGGTAATGTCTTATTGAAGATGAGACTGTATTCCCGCCGTTAGGGGGAGGAAGTAAGTCGTCAAAAGGGAATGGCGTGAAATGTCTCATCTCTTGTCGAGCCTGCAGCTGTTTTTGGGTACTTTTTGTGTAGTTAAATTAAAACCCAAAAACTATCATGAGCAGAATTGCCTTTGAAAATCAGGCAATTATGGAACCAGAAGTTTCCAGAATGAGATAGTAATATTTTCGCCATGATCAGGAAGACTAAGATGCCACCAGAAGTTGGCATGACAGACTGCCACCAGAAGTTGGCATGAGTAAGGTTGATAACCTTTAAAGTTCTCCCATTTTAATCAGGGGGAGAAATGTCACCACAAGAAGTTGGTGAGAATTATGTTGATAACCTAAAGAGGTTCTCCCTCCTTAACCAGGGGGAAAAATACTGTCGTCTGAAGATGGCACGTATTATGTCGACAAATTTAAGGGATTTCCTTTGAAGTCATGGATATGACAGGCATCACCTAAAGGTTGCAGTAAGAAGTCGACAATCAAATAGGTTATTTGATTAAGATTTATTATCCTGATCAAAGAAAGTATGGCTGCCACTAGAACTGGCGTGAGACATCTCATTTGTTTTCTCACACCAAGATATTGGATTTAATTGAGGTGTTGGATATTACTCATGATTACAACAAATAACTGCAGTAGCTCTAAGAAAATATTGTTTGTTACTTGCTTGAGGATGCAGACACGAGAAGTTGTCACAACAGGTAAATCATGCATCTCGCAATGACCAAGTCGTGTGTTAAAATACACTTGAGGCCTAAATAACTGCCTCATATATGCCTCTAAAAAGAGAATCCAATCACTTTCCTAATATGTAGTGCTCTTGAAGAGAGACTACAGATAGTGCTCATAGAGACTATCGGAATATGATCCACATTCTCTAAGTTTGAAACTCCTTATTGAAGATGAGGAGATGATAATGCCCCTGAAGTGGTGCTGGTACCAGTCTGTGAAACTTTTGTTGAGTATGCATGCATTAAGAGAAATTTGTGGGATCTATATAATTGTCGATTATCTATTTACAATAGTGGTTATGTACCCCTCTGCAGAGGAACATCGACATCGTGATTGGTAGGCATAAAATTTGTTCCTCTATAATTAAGGTAGAGGATGAAATCTCTCTGAAAAGCGCAAAAGATCGAATCCGACTCACACCGTAAAATTATGAGACCTGAATGTTACAGGTTGGTGTTTGAGACAGAGCGCAGAGAGAGTAGTATTATCGCTTTAAGCACGATTTGAGGGTTTTCCTGCTAAACCTCGGGATTGGTTCTGTAAAAGGTAAAAGTATTCTCCTAACATTGGTGCACTTTTAGCTTGGTAGTCCCCGGAGGACTCAGATTGCATCTTGATACGACTTATGATTGGTGATTCCTTGAATTCCTAAAAGGGTTCGAGTTTTCTGACTCAGGCAGCCACCTGACTCTATGAACTATGTCAGGCTTGAAATCAAGTCATAATCACCACTTAGAAGAGGAGAATTTCGTGAACAATCCTTTATGTGTTTTGAGTTTTTAGGAAAATGACTAAAATCCGGATGAGTTGATGGTATCATCTTTGGCCTCTTAACGAGCCCTTAATAGCGCTATAATCCACGCTTAAACTAAACTGTGAAATCTCGATGAGATTGAAGCATTTATCAGCCTGAAATTCGAGAACATGCTAGCATAAAATTTTTTTATGCACTAGAGTATCTAGTTTTGATACTGGTAATGCTTGTTGTACTGCTAAGTAACACTTTTAATATGGGATTCCTTAGAATGGAACATGATCGATCTGTCTGTCGCGTAAGTAGATATATTACTTTATGGTCCAGAAGTACCATGTAAGAATATAATGCATGCATTATCTTGTTGTTGTTCTAAGTTCTGTTTTGCAGGTTACGCTTTTAAAGGAAGAAATTGATTCTACGGTATTTATGAGTTTACAAAAGGCTTTTCATTGTTATGCCTGAAGTTAAAGCGTAAAATTGAATTTGGTGTGCAACGGATGGAGGATCTAAATGCGAGGTGTACATTGTCAGTGGTGCATTTGGCGCAAGACCTGCAGTCAATCCTCCATAAACTACAAACGGTAAAGCAGTTTTCTGAAGGCCCTATAATACTTGCACCACCAACCGCTTTAAGATGTCATGCTTCAGGGGGAGTAAACTCGTAGAATCATTGGCTGGACTTAAACGCGCTGTACTCTTTTTCCTTCACTAAGGTTTTGTCCCGATGGGTTTTCCTTGTCAAGGTTTTAACGAGGCAGCATATGCGTGTCCAGCACCATCATCGGGCGACGTCCGTTGTACTATTTTCCTCTAGTCTGGTTTTGTGCCACGAGTTTTCCAGGCGAGGTTTTTAATGAAGCAACATTTGCATCGACGTCGACATTATTTTGAATTTTAGGCGCTCAGGTTTTGTCCCAAGTGGTTTTCCTGATGCATGCGTGTAGGTTTTGTCTCAAGTGGTTTTCCTAACGCAATTTGTCGGAGAAAGTATTTCTTGACACTCAGGTTTTTGTCCCAAGTGGTTTTTCCTGATGCAATTTTGACGGAAGTCATGGCGATGACCAATCCCACTCCAAGATCAGGTTTTTCCTAAATGGTTTTCCTGACACAGTTTCGGAGACGGGAGAAAATGTGTGACCACCATCATCACTTTAAAGCTATACCGATGTTGTACTCTTTTTCCTTCGACCAGTTTTTGTCCCAGTTGAATTTTTCTGGCAAGGTTTTGACGAGGAAACAAATTTGGTCGGGTTTTGTCATATCAATTTTTACCAGCAAAGCTTGACAAGAAGACATTTTATTAGAAATGATGGTCCAAGGGGGAGTATTGTGTGAACACGTCATGGAGGTGGCCCACCATTTTCCGGAATACTCCAGCAAACACAGGATTTACTTCCCAAATAACGAAGACCGACTAGGATTCGGATAAATTACATTTACTTAACTGTGAAGTAAATCCTAGAAAAATGTGCAACTTATCTTAATTACCGCCTCATTTCTCTTGGCTATAAATAGGCCTCCACTCTTCCACTTTGTAACGATGCAGAACTTGAGAAATGAAAAGAGAAAACTAATGAAAATCCGTAGCTCTTCTTTCATCTATTTTACTGTGTATTAGTTGTCTCCTCATATTTGTATACAACCCCACTAGCAGGTTACCTTATTAATACATAACATGTCGAATATTTTTAACATTAAATTAATAATTACGACAGTTATTCTCGGTCAACTAGTTACCCTTGGTAATAGACTACAATCCAGATCAATAACTGTTTTTTATTTTTTTTTAAAATAGTTTTTGTTAATAATAAGTAACTAATAAGGTTATTTTGGTCCATCTGAAAATGTAAAAAATTTCAAATCTAATCTAGAATTACTATTTTTAACCGTAGATTTTATAATTCAGAAAATGGGCTATATAGCTGAAAAGGTATGTTTCCTGGGTCAGATGGACGGGTAAACTTTCCGTCTAGGTCGAATGACCAAAAGAATCTTTTAATGGGGAGAGACGTTATTGCCCTTCATAGACATCATTTCTTCTCGTCTTCTTCGTCGAACAAAACCAGATCTGAAAAAAGTTTAAACAAGCTCTCGTTCTCCATCGCCGCCATCACCACCGTGGAAAATCAAACTCTCTCTTCAAAAAAATTTCATCACCACCACCAGCACCACCACCAATTATCTCCAAAACCCTTCTTCAATTGATCTCCACCGAATCCATTGCTTTCTTCTTCTTCTCTTGATCTTCTCTTTCTCCACCACCACCATTATCAACTATAACCACAGCTACCACCACCACCATCGACAATACTACAACCACCACCATCAGCATCTACAACAAACTACAACCATCACCACCACCTTCCTTCACCACCGCAACCATCGACAATACTACAGCCACCAACATCAGCATCTACAGCAACTACAACCAACACCACCACCTTCCTCCACCACCGCAAACATCAACATCATCGTCAACACTGATATCACCACCACCACAAAACACCGACAACCCTAATTAAATGGAGAGTTCTCAAATTCATTCAAACCAAAATTAGGGTTTTCTCTTCCATCAATTTCACTGGTAAGTTTCTCGATCCTAATTCTTTTTCATGATTTTATTATCAGAACTCATCAATTTCACACGAATTGATGTTAACTACCTTAATTTTCTGAAATGAATCATTTTTATGAGTGAAATTTCATTATGTTTTTTTTTCTTCTTGTGTAAATCTAGCTTAAAACATGATTGCAAATGGTTTGGATTAAACTGGTTTCATCTTGGTTTAAGTTTTGTAGAATCCAGTTTAAAATTCATTGAATTTTGTTTGTATGTAACTAGTTTCATCTAGGTTAAGCTTATGTAAAATCTAGTCTGAAATTGATTGAATTTGGTTTGGATGAAATTGGTTTCATCCTGTTTTGGATGAAGTTGAAATTGTTTTCATCAAAGTTTAAACATGGTTGAAACTTTTTTATTGGTTGTATTTGGTGGGAAGGATGTAATCAGTTTCATCTAGTTTACACATTGATATACCTCAATTTTCATCAGAATACCCTTGGTGAAACCAATTTCATATAGTTGTAAACTGTAATATATTTGTTTTTTTTTTGTCAAAATATGCAGGATGAAAACTAGTTTCATATAGTTTATTCATTGATATACCATTTTCGTCAGAATACTCAACTAGAAACCAATTTCATCTAGTTGTAAACTTTCATATAGCTGTATTTTCGCCAAATATGCAGGATGAAACCAGTTTCATATAACTTACATATTGATATACCTTAATTTCGTAAGAATACTCAGGATGAAACCAATTTCATCTAGTTGTAAACTGTAATATATTTTTTTTT